>NW_017307750.1:184679-186269 GCF_000935625.1 Nanorana parkeri
TTTCATGAGCTGTAAGCCATAATCATCACAATTATGACAAATCACGGCTTGAATTATCTTGCTTTGCATGTAATGAGTCTATCTCATATATTAGTTTCACCTTTTAAGTTGCATTAGTGAAATAAATGAACTTTGCACGATATTCTAATTATTCGAGTTTCACCTGTATATATATAAAAAAATTGGGAGTATTCATAATTAGTTTGCGTGATCCATACATATGAACACTGCCTCAAACAAATGGTAAATAAAGATGGGAGAAAGGGGATAATTCTCATCCACTTGTCAGGCTTTATAACTGTATTTTCTAGGATCTAAATTGGAATGAGTCGCCATATCTAGACTTACATTGGAAATGACTGCTTCACTAGAAATTCCGGGAGCACCTCTCCCCCCGAGCCCCCCAGCCCCCATTCACTCCACTATACTAGCCGCACCACATTACACTGCCAATATATACATATATACGGCGTGTGACGTCAGCGGCCCGGAAGGGCCTATGGTCTGCGTCCGCTAGTGCGGCACCTCACAGCAGGAGGTTTCCTGTCAATCAGACAGGGCCCCTCCCACCCTGGCTCTTTCAGCCTATGGGACGGCAGAACCCACTCGGGCATCGCCGAACCCACTCGTACCTGCCGCAACCGCAATAAGAAGCCGCCGCTAGGCAGAGGGGCAGAGACATTAAAAACGAGCCGGAGGACCATAACCCCACTTCAAGGCAATAGCTTTGGGGGGTGAGGGTCCATGCGCAGACCATCCCCCCTCATGGATAGATGGTAGATAGGGGAGACCGGCCCAGACAGGTCATCAGTGCGAGTAGGATCGTCCTTGGAAGGAGGCATAGGTGACCCACCACTAAACCCTTCACCATTTGGTCCAAATGGCATATATAAAGTATAATATCAGTAATTGTAACAGCATATAGTCTAGAATGTCCATAATACATAAAATATAAAACACCAGTGGCACATCACAAACCCATCATCAGATAACATTGATTGAATAATTCTTTTAGTAAAAAGTGAAAAGCATTGTTAACAAAGTGACAATGTGCTAACCATGTGTCACTACACCTACAAACCTACCCCAATAGTGAATATTGAGGGCTAGTAAATTGATTAGCCCAGTGTGGCTGTGATTGAGGCTACTAATCCCCCTGTTCTATTTGTGTGACCCCAAAGTGGAAGACACCCATACTTTTGTGTTCTTGAGCCACCGGGCAACACTAGGTGTATGGAAGGGGTCATTAAAACTATGAATATCAATCTACATATTTGGAAGTAAACCATACAGTGATACTAATTGTATATTGCAACGGTTAGATTCACAATGGCACTTTGGGATCACGTCAGCACCATGGATGTATCTATTTAAGTTCTAGCTTGACCATTATGTTTCAATTGAGGTACATTGTAGCGCAATACACTATTAGTATGGATCTTGTTGACGAAGGTAACATGTAATTGGACATATCTTTGTCTCACCAACACCTTGGTTATGAGTACCAACACTCATCCAATCACTACATCATCACACATGGAGAGGTGCATTTTTTTTCTTGGGGGATTTTTTCCTTTTTTTTCTTTGAGG
>NW_017307750.1:186783-187244 GCF_000935625.1 Nanorana parkeri
GGGGGGGGGGGGGAGGGGGGGTTGCCTTCCTCTGGATCAACAGTGGGTAATTGTGGGCATAGCATTCTGTTTAGGCTTTTTTTTTCCATACCTCTATAGGTTGAACTCGATGGACATGTGTCTTTTTTCAACCTGACTAACTATGTAACTATCTTGGTATTGAAATTATTGGCAATTTTTTGTGTGCGTTAAATATTAAGTGCAGTAAGCATTGCAACCAATGAGAAATAATCATAAACATATCTGTATTCAGTGAAGTGAATTCTAATTGGCTCTGCTTAAAGAATTAGCACACAATAAAAAAAACTCTTTATTAAATATGGTTATAGTTTGTATGTTCCTTGTTAGTGTAAGTTTTCTCCTGATGCACAGGTAACCCATATATTGGTAAGTAGGTTAACAGCCTGTTAAACAAGCATCTGAATTACTGTGTTGCAGACATTAGATTGATTGAGATTATA
>NW_017307750.1:187397-196286 GCF_000935625.1 Nanorana parkeri
TGCACACACACACACAGATACACTATACAAATATATAATTATAATATCATTCCTATATAAACAATAAAATAAATCCTTACAATTTCAGGTTAATATAAAGAAGCACACAATAAAAAAGTGTTCAATATGATGTCTTATGGATTCAATACAAAACAGCTACTATAACTTCTATGTTCATCCAGCTTTGTGTTGATTGATAATCTCACACATACACATAGTAACTGCCGGGTAAAACAGGTCAGTTAGGGTGACCACTGAGTTTAGTTTTAACGAAAAGACTGAAAAGTAACACCTTTCTACTCACTTAAAAAAAAAATGGAAATTACACATTGTTAAGGCAGCTGCAGCACAGCTGCAGTTTTCCTGTTACAAGAAAATAGCAAACACTGTGCTTCTTGTAAGTTAGCACAACAGATTTTAGGTGACAAATCTCGATTCCCAAGAAGTCGATCTTTATCCACAGGAAGCAGGGATCCGGATAACACATTTAATCTCTCTGGCTTGTGGGGAACTGCAAAATTGCTACAGGAGGAGATATTCTCCCAAGAGAGCACACTGGACATTTGTGAGATGCCCATGTAAATTTATTGGTTTATATTCTTAAATGCTGCTTATATTCTTAAGTGACAGCCCTATCCCTACATACCCCCACCACAGTAATTTCTGCATATTAATAGATCTTATCAGAGTATATTTATATGTAACCTATTTTCATTTAAAGAAACACTACAGTGGTTCTCTAAGGACAAGCACATTTGCATTATATTAATATACAGTATAAAAATTATACAAGAGATGCAAAAACAAATTTCCCAAATAGCACATAGTGTAAATAACACATAGGAGCTAGTCCCTGGAGACCACAAAGAGACAATTGCCAATCGTACAGTTAAAAAAAAAATGAAAAAATCTTTTATTAAAAAAAACTACACTTAAAAACAGCTTATCCTGTTTGCAATGCAAAGAAACAGCCGTACGCTGCCAATCTTCACCAAGTGCTTCTCTATTTGTAAAATCCAGTCAGCTCCAAACTTTTGATCCCCACCTGCTGGTTGCTCACCTCTAACGAGTTTCATTATTGATTTAAAGAGGGACTTTACCCAGCATTTGAATTTCTGCCAAAACAGTGACTTTTAGGCCTCATTCACACGAGAATTGGCCTGCACGTACAGCTCAGTGCAGGGCCGTACCGAGCAGCTCCTGGAAAAGACAGGTGCTTTGTGTGATTAGTACGCAACCACTGTCCTTCTCTGTGGGACTATGCGGCCATACGCCCCCCTACGCTCACCTCAAGCGCAGGACCGTAGAGATGCATGCTTCCTGGCTCGGACGCAGACAGGATCCATCCAGTCAGTCCGAGTAGGAGTATGCTCACCCGCACGGACGTGTAGGGCGGGTGAGCGTAGGGGGGTGTACGGCAGCGTAGTCCCATAGAGAAGGACGGGGGCTGCGTACTAAACACACAAAGCACCTGTCCTTCCAGGGAGCTGCTTGGTACGGCCATGCATGCAGCATGGAGCTGTACGTGCCGGCCGATTCTTGTGTGAATGAGGGCTTAATGCATGCAAACTGTCAAGGTTGTCAGTGTGATTATTTCATCTCTCAACCAAACTTCAAGCCCTCGAATGGCTGGTGTCATAGCTGATCACATGTTCAATAAGATGGCAACTGCAATCCACATTGAGGCACCTTCCTTGGCTGTAAGGGATAGAGGGGTGCAGTTCCACTTTCCCAGGTGCAGTATGATGAACATAACAGTATTTTTAATTGCATCAGAAAGGGAAAATTATACTTTAAAGGAGAACTATGAGGTGAGTGCTTTTCACTCACCTCATAGTTCTAGCCGACCTGTGACAATGAGACTGTCACAGGTCGGCTCAGTAGATCGGGAGGTGAGCGAACACATACCGGCGTTCGCTCACCTCTCGATCCTGTCACGGCTCTCTGCCGTGACAGGGGAGGGGTTGGATTCCCCCCTCCCCACTCCGATCCGCCAGCGCTGACTGGCGAAACGGACGGGGAGGGGGCGGGTACAGCTGGCTCTGCCTCTAGATAGGCAGAGCCAGCTGTTAGTCACGTAGCTTTCAAATTGCATGCGCCTGTGAAACTGCAAAATAAGAAATAACCCAAAATTTCCCACAGGCGACATTTTAAAAGCTTTTAATGCTCATCAATTTAGTGCCAATAGTGATTGATGGGCCTAGAAATATTGCTCTCACTCTGATGGTCGCAGCGACATGCAACATGTGTGCACCCTAAATGAGTGTTTGCGCTTATATGTGCGTGCACGTGAGGGGCGGGGGACTTTAAAAAAAATGTTTAGATTTAACTTTACTTTTTTAATTATAATTTTTTACACTAACTTTATTGCCATTACATAGGGGGCTAACAAGCCCCCTATGTAATAGCAAATATGATGTGACAGGTCTTCTTATGGAGACATCAGGGGTCTTTCAGACCCTTAATGTCACCTAGGACCCCACAGAAGCTGATGAAGCAGCAATCAGGTTCACCAGCTTCTTCTCCTGGCTCTGAGAGCCAGAGAATGTAAACAGTGAAACCAGAAGTGATGTAATAGGCATCACTTCCGGGTCCAGTGATCGGAGAAGAGATCACCGGCTAGAAGCTTGCTGATCTCCCTCCAATCGATGTGGGGAGACTCACCGTGCCGGGGACAGCAGAGCCTGGGGTAGCTGGCGGTGGAGGGGGGGGCACACATTCCCCCCCACCGTACAAGTGATCTTTTAAACAGCAGCCGTGTTCTTGGTATAACTACTTCAGGACAGGACATTTTTTGGAGGTGGGGGGTCCTGAAGTAAACAAATATTTTTCTACTTTAAGTCAGGTAGATGAGAAATTTTGCAAATTAATATTATGTAATTTCATAGGCAGCCACAAGATAGCTAGGCTCCTTTTTACATATTTTACAAAGTTAAAGACATAAGTGAATGAGTCAGAGCAGTGACTCTTATTTAAACCATGCCATCCGATGTTGGCTAGGTGAGGCTTCCACTTGACCACCCCACCCCAGTCACAGAGTTAGGTGTGGAGGAGGGAGGGAGGAGGGAAGAGACTGGGAGGAGCCTCCCTGTCCCTCACTTGCTCATCACTGGTGAGGCATCGAGATAGATGTCCTCAGTGTTTTTTTGTTGTTGATTGGACAGCTTGGACCAATGGCGCTTTGCTATTGGTCCAAACCATCCAGAAAGCTCAAGCTTCTAACAATAAGTAGAGGCTGTTGCAGCTCTGGCTTCACTATGTTAGGTTACACAAAGCAGTGGGGAAGCCCGCTGCTGTGTAACCTAACTTAGCTGTCAAAGGCCGGATGCAGCGCCGCCTGTAATTAACTGCCTGTGCTCCATCCATGACAGGTTACACAGTGGGGAGGCTTCAGCTATGTTGTCCTAGATTGTTCACTTCTCCGGCCTTCTCCAAACTCTTAGCCCTTTTGTGAATAGCCCTGTTAGAATTCGAGAGAGATGTAGGGGGGACAGAAGAGGCAAGCATATTCCGTCTTTTTTACAGGTACAGCATGTTATAGTTTGGAGACAGGGTGCAATCAAGGTCACTAAGAATGTCAGAATGCATTTTCAGCCATCAGTATGCAAAGTCACACTAAGGTAACATAAAATGTTTGAAGAAATCTGACATTTAACGATCACACCCCAGAATTGGTGTTTTATGTACTGTTTATAGCTTACATTTAGGCTACTTAGCACCCTAAATAAATTTAGACAGCATGTGATTGAAGTTGGTAAAGAGCTGTGAAAGTCAACATTAGACTCTTGTCAAGCACATGCTGGTATTATTTTTAACTAAATTAGGGTAAATTGAAAAATCCCTAGATTTATTACAGCATCAAAAAAGATGAAACAGCAAGAATGTAAATATATGAAAATCAGACACAAATTATTTGAAATCAGACCTAAAGTCTCTTTCAAACTGCCATCATGAAAAAAATAATATTTTCTGCAAATTTCTGCGCTTTTGGCCCCATAGAGGTCAATGGAAACACCTATCAAACCGCAATGAAAGCATTTTCACTTGTTTTGTTGCACAATTGACCAGCTAAAAACACTTTTTTAGAAATCGCTTAACAAACATACATTGACACTTGTAAAAACGAGCAAATGTGTGTGAAAAAAACCAACTTAAAACGCTGTCACCTAGGTGTGAACGGATGTCAGGAACCAGAGCACCAGATGGTTGTGCATGGATCTAAGGCATGCAGTTCCAGTGTCCACCAGTGGGCATTAGCCCTGACTTGCTATCTGTGGCCCTCTTGACCTGGCTCCCGACCCCGATTTCTGTGTTCCCTCTTGTGACCATCTCTCCCTGGTATTGCCCGTTTGTTACCTGGCTCTGCTTATTCTATTACCTCTTTTCTGTATATATTGTATATAGTTAGTTGTTAAGGGTTTTGCACTGCACATGCGTTTATTAGTTGATGGCACTGATATTGTTCACAATAAAGTTTTGTTGCTTCACTTTTACCTTGGCTCTGGTGCCTGTGGTGCAATTAAAATATTTGGTTACACCTGTTTACAGGATATCTGGATGCACTATCATGACAACGAAGGCTAAGAGCTCCAAAAGACCCTATGCCTGGACCACAGGGAAAATCCTAGAACAGCAGGGTAGAATGTAATCAATTACGGTAGATTATCAAGAATTCTTTGTAAATCTGAGTCATATGAAACTTGCTGCAATACAGTCTCTTTTGAAAAAGACTGTGAGGACTTAGGCACACTCAGTATTTTGCTGGCAATGTATATTTAGATCTGAATTCATTACTGAAAACATCGTGAGAGGTTAATACTAGGCAATCCATAAGTTTTTGTTTTTGTTGAGAGTTTAATACTACTTTAACTCTTGAGAACAAGGTTAACAATATTTAAAAAGCATGCAAGTAAAAAGTATAATCCAATTTGTTCCCACCAGAGATCTCCGTGCTGTGTTTTTCTAGCACTAGAGCTGGGTAATTTTGATATTAATTTCAGGTGTAGGATACCTCAGAAATGATTCAAATGATAAGTATGAATTTGAAAGATCTAAAAGGGACACTGTCATGAGATTGCTAGTTTCTTGGCTACCATCCTAATGCTTCAAATTTAATGTGGCCTCTGACATGGAACAAGTATATGACACTTTTCTTTTTTTTTTCCATTCAAAATTTGTATTTTATTGTTTTTTGCACAAAGATAAACAGAACACAACGGTACAACAAAAGAAAGAAAACAATGTCTCCTGCACATGGTACAATCCGCCCCAATTGAGGATGCCTGGAAGGTCCCTGGCCCGTGCAGGCCTTTTCAAAGGGTGACATGCCCCTGGCAAAGTCTCCCTTTCCGCTATTGAGGTAGTGCCGTACCTGCAGGTACGACCACCAGGGTACCCGCCCACACCTGGACATCTCCTGTAGGTCTATTCTGTCTAGGAATTTCTGGTGTTTGAAAAAAGTGTGTGCTCTCAGCGATTCCTGAGGTTGCCATTGGCGTACAAACTCCTCTGTAGAACCTGGTGGGAATGCTTTGTTATCTGTCAGTGGGGTCAGAGGTCCCTCATGGGAGGTCAGATGTTTCTTGCGTTTAAGCCGTTAGTACATGTAGGGACACCTCAATAAGAGGGTGTGTTGCTATATCTGGGTGCCTATATCTGTCCAGTATCCACGCAGCTGAGGTCAGTGGTTGTTCCGTCCAGGTCACCTTCATATCCACCCATAGTTTAGAGCTGCCATTGGCATGCCGGTCCACTATCCTATTAAGGTGACGGGCTCTATAGTATCCATAGGTGTCTGGGACTCCCAAACCCCCCTTTGTCTTGGGGGTTTTCAAGAGGGACCACGACACTCTCGGATTTTTATCCTGCCAAATAAAGCGTCTGAATTCCGCATCTACATGTATAAAGAACGACCCTGGTATTCGGATCGGAATTGCCTGGAACATATAGAGCAACTTTGGCAGATCATCTTAACCAGGGGGGCCCTCCCGAACCAGGAGACAGAAAGAGGCCTCCAGCTCTGGAGATCCCGCTTTACCGTCGCTAGGAGCGGTTGGAAATTTAGACTGAACAGATCTGCAATGGAGGAAGTGAGGTATATCCCCAGATATTTTATGGCCTTTCGCTCCCATCGTACTCGGAATAAGCTCTGCAGGTCTGTAGATCCTCCTCCTACATCATTCAGGGCTAAGGCCTCAGATTTCGTGTAATTGATGGAGAGGTTAGACAGGTCCCCATATTCTTTAAACATTTGGAATAGCTTCACCATGGAGGTTCGTGGGTCCGTCAGGAAAAACAGCATGTCATCCGCATAAGCTGCCACCTTATGCTCTGTGCCTCGCTGACCGACCCCCTTCACCTCCGGTTCGGCCTGTACCAGATGAAGAAACGGTTCCAGTGTCAATATGAAGATGATGGGTGATAGGGGACACCCCTGTCTTGTACCGTTTGTAATTGCAAACGGAGCGGAAATGGAGCCCGTGGTACGGACCCTAGCCCACGGGTCTGAGTAGATTGCCCCCATCCAACCCATCATCTGTCGGCCAAGACCCATATGCTTAAGGACTTCCATCAAGAAATCCCATGCGACCCTGTCGAATGCCTTCTCCGCATCTGTAGAAAGCACAATCGCCTGTACCCGCGCTGCCTCTGCTAGGTGGATAAGGTTGATTGCCCGTGTCGTGTTGTCCCTGGCCTATCGGCCAGGGACAAAACCCACCTGCTATTCACCCACCAAAGTGGGGATGTGCAGGAGAAGGCGATTCGACAGGATCTTGGTGAACAATTTCAAGTCTACATTAAGCAAGGATATGGGCCTATAGCTCGAGCAGATCTGGGGGTCCTTGCCTTCTTTGGGGATGACCGTAAGGTGCGCTTCCAATGACTGGCGAGGGAGGGTAGTTCCCCCACGAATGCCATTGAAGGCTGCGAGGAAGTGTGGCCCTAGGAGATCTTTATAACTCTTGTAATACTGGGACGGTAATCCGTCAGGGCCTGGGCTCTTCCCCGGTTTCGTTTTGGAGAGTGCTAGATTCCATTCGGCTTCCGTAATGGGGGATTCTAGGGTAGCGGTCACCTGGGGGTCAAGTATAGCATCTGAGATTTTCGTATGTATGTGCGTATCCGTCTTAGTCTCTCCGTCATTTGGGACGGGTCTCGTGAAGTCGGGGAGTGCAGGTTGTAGAGAGCACTGTAATATTCCCTGAAGCATTCCACAATCTCAGGGGGTGAGGAGGTCGTGGATGCCGACGTTGTCTTGACCGTCTTAATATGGGAGCGGTAAATTTTCGACTTCACCGCCTGTGCGAGAAGTTTACCCGATTTGTTCCCGCCCTTGTAATATATCCCGTTCCGCAGTGTAAAAGCCCTACGTATTCCACTATCCACTGCTATCTTGAGTTCTTTCCTGGCCTCTAGCAGTTCCATCAGCGCCTCATTCGCCAATGATTCTTTGTGGAGAGCCTCCAATTTAGAAACCCTGTCATATAGCGTGCGGATCCTTTCCCTTCTGTCCTTTTTCATCCGGGCTGCCAGCGCAATGCAGCGGCCCCTGAGAAAGCACTTATGCGCTTCCCACTCTATCATCCGTGAAGACCCACTGCCCACATTTATTGCAAAGTACGTCTTTAGATCGTTGGCCAGCGTGTCTATCACCGCAACATCCGCTAAAAGGGCAGTGTTCAATCTCCAAGTCGACGGTCTAGTCAGGGGAGTGTGTAGGGAGAGAGCGGCCACGTCAGGGCGTGATCAGAGGTTGTGATATTCCCTATGGACGCTGAGGTGAGTCTAGGGAGATCCCTCTGGGTGACGAAAATGTAGTCGATTCGGGAATATTTGTCATGTAAATGCGAATAAAATGTGTAGTCCCGACCGTCCGGATGTAATGTCCGCCAGGTATCACACAGGCTGAGATCCTGAAGCTTGGACTTCATAAATTTGAGGGTTCGATACGGGAGGGAAGTTTTCCTATCTGACGTATCCAATAGGGGGTTTAAAGCCAAGTTAAAGTCCCCTCCTAAAATTATCGTCCCCTTAGCTACTGAGGATAAACAAAGTACGTCTTTAGATCGTTGGCCAGCGTGTCTATCACCGCAACATCCGCTAAAAGGGCAGTGTTCAATCTCCAAGTCGACGGTCTAGTCAGGGGAGTGTGTAGGGAGAGAGCGGCCACGTCAGGGCGTGATCAGAGGTTGTGATATTCCCTATGGACGCTGAGGTGAGTCTAGGGAGATCCCTCTGGGTGACGAAAATGTAGTCGATTCGGGAATATTTGTCATGTAAATGCGAATAAAATGTGTAGTCCCGACCGTCCGGATGTAATGTCCGCCAGGTATCACACAGGCTGAGATCCTGAAGCTTGGACTTCATAAATTTGAGGGTTCGATACGGGAGGGAAGTTTTCCTATCTGACGTATCCAATAAGGGGTTTAAGGCCAAGTTAAAGTCCCCTCCTAAAATTATCGTCCCCTTAGCTACTGAGGATAATCGGGATATCAAGCCGCTCAGAAATCGTGCATGGTTTTTGTTTGGGAAGTATGCATTAGCAATCGTAATCGGATGGTCATCCATAGTGCCTTGCAGAATTAGAAACCTGCCGTCCGGGTCGCCACACTCCACCTCCACCTCCAAGGACACCGAGCGGTGTATCAAAATTGACACTCCACGCGACTTGTTGGACGGGGAGGTCGAGTGGTACGCCCCAGGGTATAGATGCGCCCCCACTTTCGACACCTTCCCATGTTTAAAATGTGTTTCTTGCAATAGCACTATGGAGGCTCTGGCCGCCTTAAGATCGCCAAGGACTCTGGCCCTCTTTTCAGGTGAGTTCAATCCCTTCACATTGAAAGAGAGGACTATGAGGTCCTCTCGTGGGTCCATGACACACCTTAC
>NW_017307750.1:197625-203023 GCF_000935625.1 Nanorana parkeri
TAATATTCCCTATGGACGCTGAGGTGAGTCTAGGGAGATCCCTCTGGGTGACGAAAATGTAGTCGATTCGGGAATATTTGTCATGTAAATGCGAATAAAATGTGTAGTCCCGACCGTCCGGATGTAATGTCCGCCAAGTATCACACAGGCTGAGATCCTGAAGCTTGGACTTCATAAATTTGAGGGTTCGATACGGGAGGGAAGTTTTCCTATCTGACGTATCCAATAGGGGGTTTAAAGCCAAGTTAAAGTCCCCTCCTAAAATTATCGTCCCCTTAGCTACTGAGGATAAATCGGGATATCAAGCCGCTCAGAAATCGTGCATGGTTTTTGTTTGGGAAGTATGCATTAGCAATCGTAATCAGATGGTCATCCATAGTGCCTTGCAGAATTAGAAACCTGCCGTCCGGGTCGCCACCCTCCACCTCCAAGGACACCGAGCGGTGTATCAAAATTGACACTCCACGCGACTTGTTGGACGGGGAGGTCGAGTGGTACGGCCCAGGGTATAGATGCGCCCCAACTTTCGACACCTTCCCATGTTTAAAATGTGTTTCTTGCAATAGCACTATGGAGGCTCTGGCCGCCTTAAGATCGCCAAGGACTCTGGCCCTCTTTTCAGGTGAGTTCAATCCCTTCACATTGAAAGAGAGGACTATGAGGTCCTCTCGTGGATCCATGACACACCTTACGGGTGCCGACCCCCGGACGGAAAGGAAGCGGAGACGAAGGTATAGGAAGTTAGAGAAGGAAACAGCTAAAGTACAACTATCAAGTCCCTGACCTGCACAGAAGTGGGTCTAGGTCCTATGCAGAAGTAGTAAACAATAGAACAGAACAATGGCCAGAGAAGTACGCCTACCTCAGGCCAAATGACAGCTGGAGGGGAGAAATCATCCACTCCAGGGCCGCGCCCGGGTTTTAGTGTACAGGGGATGTTAGGGGGTGATGCCTTGCTTCGGGCACGTAGCCTTCAGCAAGTCTCCCCACTTCGGGATCCGAGGTCTACCTACACGAAAAACCAATAACAGGAACCAGAGATCCGGCCTCCCAAGGGAGGGGACCCACAATTCGCAAGCATATATTACAACAATTGGACAAGTGAACATTCTAACTTATGAACGTATAAACATCAGAACCATCCACCACCACAGACATCTTTCGGGTATTAGATATAGGAGACTAGAGCTTTCCTATCCTCTAAGGCCCATTCTCTGCTAGATGTACCCCCCCCTGCCCATTAACCGTGCTAGTGACCGATCAGTGTAGGGGTGTGAAGGACCCCACTACCACATGCAATACACCCGCACCCCCCTCTGACCCCCCGTCCTCCTTCGCCTCGCAGCCCTCCCCCATGCAGCCGATGGGAGCACCGGAGGAGGGGGGTGAAGGCGCGCAACACAGTCCCGGCCCCGGGCTTTGGGGAAAGCAAGGGTCTCAACCCAACCATTCCCATTGCAGGCCCACTTAGCTATACTTCGTGTCCGTATTCGGGAATCCTGGAGCTGATCTTGAAGAACCACGGCGGGCCTCCTTGCCCTAAGTCCGCAACAAGGATGCCTCTGGGAGACTGTGCCAATAACCTTCGCGCAGCTCCAAACTGGCTGCTTGCAACATCAAAAACATCAACTGAGTGTAGGAAAAAAGAAAAATGGGGGCTGTGAGTGTCCATTCTTGACCTATGGGTCGGTGGTCAGACCGCATATCCCTCTATGGCGCCCGGGGGGCAAGATTATTGGCATTCGCTGGTATGGGACGGGAGACTTCTTCTTATCTGCCCTCACGCTGTTTCCGTTGCCTCCGCGGGCGCATTCCGGCTCCTCCGGCCTCCCCCTGCCGTAGACGGGGTGGCGTCGCCCACTCCATCGGGTCAGGTCCCTCCATGGCTTCTGGTACCCGCCTGAGGTCCGCATACCAGTCAGGGATCTGGACCTCCGGTATTCCCAAGCGGCTGCAGAAGTCTGGCACATCCTCAGGCAGGCGGATCATAGCCGTTTGCCCCCTATACGTTGCCACGAGGCAGAACGGGAAACACCAACGATAGATGATGCCCTTGTCACGTAGGCAGGCTAGAAGGGGCGCAAGGCCCTGCGTTGCTGCAGCGTAATCACCCATAAGTCCTGAAACAGCGTAACTGAACATCCCTCAATCAGAACCGCTTCCCTGGTTCTGGCCTTCTGAAGAATCTCCTCTTTCAGAGGGAAGCTGAGCAAGCAGCATATGACATCCCTGGGTATATCCTCGGCTGCGGCTCTGGGTCTCAAGGCCCTGTGAGCTCTAACAAGTTCTATGGGGGATTCTGCCGGGCGTTCTAGTAAATCATTAAAGATGTGTCTCAGTGCATCCGGGATAGCATTAGGCAGGATCGTCTCAGGGATCCCTCTGAGTCGAATGTTGGCCCTGCGTCCCCTGTTATCGAGATCTTCCAGATGCCTCCGCATGTCGATCAGGTTACGTGCTGTGGCATCGCACTGACCTTGGAGCTGGCGGATCGCCATGTCTCTCTCGCGGCCCGCCGACTCCACTGCCGTCATGCGTTGTCCAACATCTTGGATGTCCCGTCTCAGCTCCGTGACCGCCTCGCATAGGGCCGCCTTGATGTCCGAGGCCATTGAGGAGAGCTCCACTTTAGTCGGGAGGTCTTGTAGGTAAGAGGGTATCTGAGAGGCGGGTGCAGTCTCCTCGGCCTTTCGCGGCGTCTTAACCTTCTCCGGCCTGGTCTGGGTGAGCGCCATATTGGTTGAACCCGATACCCCCGCGTCTGCTTTCTGGGGCCTGAAAATGTCCGGAACGTGCTTGTTGGTTCGAGATTTCGAGGGTGTCCGGACCCTGGATTGGTAGTCCAGCTGCCCGATCTTTCATATTAGTCCAAAAAGGGGCTAAAATAGCTTCGTGTGGGTCCCTGTTGGCCGGAGCTCTCAACTCAAGCTGCCATCAGTCTCGTGGTGCAGACCACGCCCATGTATATGACACTTTTCAAACACTCATATCCAGTATGCTTGCTCTTGGACCGACATGGAAACATTTTGAAGTCAGACATAGCCAGGCACCTAGCATTTGCAGAAATAGGTCTGGCCTCCATAATTCTCTCATGACACATTAATTCTCTCATGAACCATTTTAAGGATAGGTGTTAAACTTATGTTTTAGCAGCTTAAATATACTGTTAAGAAAAGCAAAGAAAACAATTAAATGAATAATATGCACTCACATTAGAAGGAGTATATAGAAGCTTTGGTCAGTCCATTATTAAAGGCAGGCTGTGTAAGTCTCCAGGAGTGAAGTAGCCCCATTAGTGTCTCTGATGGTGAGAGCCGGTAAACTCAGTGCCGAGCTGTCACTGGGAAGTGGCAGCTGCAGCCGTGGAAGAGCTGGGCAGGTCCTCTAGCTGGGAAAAAAAATGACACAAGAGCCGGAGGGGGAAGTACAAATGGCAGGCAACGCGTTTCAAGGCAGAGCGCCTCTTTCTCAAGCTAGGGAAGGATCAAAAACAAGCCAGATGCAAAATCAAACACAAGCCAGATGACAACTCCCACATTACTGTCCTGACAGATTCCCATTAAATCATAGGGTCATTTTCAGGGTTAATGACTAAGTTTCAGAGTTGGATTAGGTATTAGGCAAATGTTCAGAATTCAAATATGATCAAACAATAAAATCACGTGATGTTTGCTTTTCCCCAGTACCCCATGGAACATTTTGTAGATGCCTGTGGGTCCTGCCAGTTAGACCATTCAGTGGGCACCTGCTTTGATGATGACATAAAGTGCGTTGGGTGACAAAGCACTTTATTTGCAATTAAATCACTGTCAAGCTTGATGCTGCTCTAGCTGCTGAAATGTTGCCACCATTAACCTTATAAGTAAATAGCAAGTAAATAGCAATGCCTAAATCCACCCACAGCCCTTTACATTGATCTTTCTGCAGGAGCTTAAAGTACTATTAAACCCTAAGGCTGGGTTCACACCTAGGCGTATCGAATATGCGCGTTTGTTGCACGTTTCTACCATGATTTGTGGTAAAAAACACACGCGCGTTTCCGAGGGCTACCTGGCTGTATCCCAATGGATACGCGCTGCAAATACACCCCACAAAAGCTCCTGTACTACTTTGGGTGTAGGGTGTTTTAGCATGGGCAATCATTGGTTTTCACATGTTGAGCATTTTTCAGAGAGTAGGAACGCACTGTAAAATGCCCAGGTGTGAACCAGGCCTAAGGCTGGGTTCACAACTGGGCGTTTCCTATGTGCACATTTTACGCGCGTTTTTTCTGGACGTTTTTTGAGCGTATTGTCTATCGTTTTTGCACACTTGAAAACGCGCGACGTACGCGCGTTTTTTGATTGACTACAGAGGCGTCCAATGAAAAAGAATTCCGGTCTCTACAGAGCCGTTTAATGAAAAAGACTTCCTGAGACACAGCATTTCCTTTTCCTGTTTCTTTGTTATACAAAGGCGAGTGCGTTGTGTGCAGTTTCTTTGTTACAGAGGAGACTGTGCGGTGTGCAGTGTATTATGGAGCCTGGCAAACGACGACGAACTGCAGCAGTAGTTGCAGCAGTGCGGCTTATGCGTTTGAGGAGAAGGAGACTGAGCAGGCGAAGGTTCTGGGTCCATCCAGTGATTGCGAACCGAGAACAAAGAGGGCAGTTTTGGGCCATGTATGAAACCCTTCGTGGCCATGAGGAGAAATTATTTTCCTACACGCGCATGTCCATAAATAAATTAGTACATATACAATGCTTATTGCTGTTGTGTCCCATATAATAGTAGCATCATAGATTTTATTGGAAAAACTGACGGGATAGCTGGTTAGAAAATAAAGCTAGCATCAAATCAGCCTGTCTTTCATGTATATATATTGCTAATTGCTAGTATTGACCCCCAACTTTTATATGTTACAGTTTTGATGAGCTGCTCGGTATGAGGTCTGTCCAGTTGGAGCGCCAGGACACATTCATGAGAGACAGCATTCCGGCAGCCGAAAGATTGATCATAACTTTGCGGTAAGTTCACTAACATCACTCCTATGTTTAAGTCTAGAGCAATCAAACATTGTAAGCAAGAAGCATCAAATTAGTTATATGTAATTGTATATGTGTGCTCTGTGCGATGTGCAGTGGCTGTAGGTATAATGCTCTGTGCGTTGTGCTGTTGTGCCCTGGGTGTGTTTGTGATATGCAGGGTGACGTATGGCATGTGTGACCCTCCTACATATGTGTACCACAACCATTAACAATAAAAAATCGGGGGGCGTGGCCTGAACATGGCGCCGAGCAGACGTGTGTAAAGAGAGCTCCACTGAGTAATGGAGTTTTGTGCAGTTGATCTACCCATTTGACGCCATTTCGCCCCATGTCTAGAGGTACCAGGAAATCTCGCACCCCCGCGCTCCCCC
>NW_017307750.1:203119-205478 GCF_000935625.1 Nanorana parkeri
GGCCTGCTGCTCCCAGGCATACAACGAGGTGCAATGCAACACAAGTGCGATCGCCTATTGACACCCAAGTGAACTCCCCTCGAGAGAACTCCCCGAGTCGAATGGAACCATCTCTGTCCCCAACTGGCTCCTTACCTGATCCCATGCTGGGACTTGCAGCTCGGGCCTCGCCAAGGTCCCCGCGCACATCTGGCTGCGTGAACCCTTGGACTGGCCGGACTTATGTGCCATGCTGGCAACGCTCCCCACCAGAGACGATATGCAGGCTATGATCACCCAAATAGCCGCCAAACTACGTGCAGATCTTGCAGAGGTGAAAGAAGGTGTCGCTCAGAACACACAGCGCATAGAGGTGTTGGAGAATGCAGACACATCATTACTAGCCCGAGTCTCCCTATTAGGGGATGCCATGATACGGCAGAAGGCCCAGACGATTCAACTCCAGCTGCGGTTAGAAGACACCGAGAACCGTAACAATTGCGGTTGAGGGGGATACCGGAAGCTACCGGTGGTTCCGACCTAAGGGCAGCTGCGTTAGATGGAGACATCTTGACTGCATTGACCAAGACATGAATGAAACTTAACGAACTCCTACTGGACAAAGTTAAGGCCCAGTTATGTAGATCACGCTGTACGTTTTACGAATTCAGAAATAAACCCAGGAAGCTCCTGGCACGTGCCCTGCGAGACTCGCGTTCCGTACATAGATACCCTCCATACACACGTCTGAGGGCGTACTGGTCCACAGATCCAAAGAAATTGCACGACAATTCCACTTGTTCTACACGGACCTGTATAATCTGCACCAGAGCGCCTGGGTCCCCACCCCGGACCCAGGCGATCCGTACATACCTGGCCATAGTTGGTGGCACAGAGCTTGGAAGCACCCATCTCGATCTTAGAGTTCGAGAATGCCCTGAAAACTATGAAACCTGGGAAGGAGCCAGGCTCAGACGGACTCACTTTAGTTTATTACAAATCCTTTCAGGATCTTCTAGGGAGCCACTTCGCGGAGGCCTTCAATTCGATCCTCAAGGGCAACGAGTTACCGAGAGATTCTCTCAGGGCTCAAATTACGGTCCTCCCCAAAGCAGGGAAAGACCCCCAGTTACAGGCCCATATCGCTGCTAAATGCCGACCTCAAGATGTTTACACGCAATCTTGCATTTCGCATTCTTCCCTTCTTAGATGACTTTATCGGGATGGATCAGGTTGGATTTGTTCCGGGCCGAGAGGCCAGGGACAACACCATCAGGACCCTAAACGTGATCCATCTAGCTAGAACATGCTCACAGCCGCTCCTCCTGCTATCCCTGGATGCGGAGAAAGCGTTTGACAGGGTGAGCTGGTCATTTTTGAGGGAGATGTTGGAGTATATTGGTCTGGGGTCGAGCATGAAGCAGTGGATTGGGTCGCTGTACTCCAACCCTACAGCAGTGGTGAGCATTAATGAAACTTTGTCTGAACCCTTTTCCATTTCGAACGGAACGTGCCAGGGATGCCCACTGTCTCCCATTATTTTCATACTAACCCTCGAACTGCTCATTAGGACAATATATGCGTCCTCTGACATTAAGGGACTGGACTGTGGTACGAGACAACATAAGGTTGCGGCTTACGCCGATGACCTGCTGCTATGTTACACTCCCAGAGATCTCCCTACCCAATATCATGCAGGCGGTGCGGGTTTATGGCCAATTGGCGCACTTCAAACTGAATTGGAGTAAGTCGGAGGCGTTGAACGTCTCCATCCCGGAGGGACGTCTAGCGAGACTAAGAGACTCTTTCAGGTTTCGGTGGGCGGCTACATCTATCACATACCTGGGAGTTACTATCCCTGCGGATATACGTAAAACGTTCTCTTTGAATTTTGTGCCACTCCAGAAACGTATTGCATCTGATCTGGCCTCCTGGGACCGACCCGCGTTTACTTGGTTGGGGCGAAACAATATACTAAAAATGGTGGTCATGCCTAGGCAGTTATACCTCCTCCAGACGCTCCCGGTGTCGGTCCCAGTGACATTCCTCCGTCAGCTGCGATCCAGCTTAGTCTAGAGCAATCAAACATTGTAAGCAAGAAGCATCAAATTAGTTATATGTAATTGTATATGTGTGCTCTGTGCGATGTGCAGTGGCTGTAGGTATAATGCTCTGTGCGTTGTGCTGTTGTGCCCTGGGTGTGTTTGTGATATGCAGGGTGACGTATGGCATGTGTGACCCTCCTACATATGTGTACCACAACCATTAACAATAAAAAATCGGGGGGCGTGGCCTGAACATGGCGCCGAGCAGACGTGTGTAAAGAGAGCTCCACTGAGTAATGGAGTTTTGTGCAGTTGATCTACCCATTTGACGCCAT
>NW_017307750.1:205600-221036 GCF_000935625.1 Nanorana parkeri
GGCCTGCTGCTCCCAGGCATACAACGAGGTGCAATGCAACACAAGTGCGATCGCCTATTGACACCCAAGTGAACTCCCCTCGAGAGAACTCCCCGAGTCGAATGGAACCATCTGTGTCCCCAACTGGCTCCTTACCTGATCCCATGCTGGGACTTGCAGCTCGGGCCTCGCCAAGGTCCCCGCGCACATCTGGCTGCGTGAACCCTTGGACTGGCCGGACTTATGTGCCATGCTGGCAACGCTCCCCACCAGAGACGATATGCAGGCTATGATCACCCAAATAGCCGCCAAACTACGTGCAGATCTTGCAGAGGTGAAAGAAGGTGTCGCTCAGAACACACAGCGCATAGAGGTGTTGGAGAATGCAGACACATCATTACTAGCCCGAGTCTCCCTATTAGGGGATGCCATGATACGGCAGAAGGCCCAGACGATTCAACTCCAGCTGCGGTTAGAAGACACCGAGAACCGTAACAATTGCGGTTGAGGGGGATACCGGAAGCTACCGGTGGTTCCGACCTAAGGGCAGCTGCGTTAGATGGAGACATCTTGACTGCATTGACCAAGACATGAATGAAACTTAACGAACTCCTACTGGACAAAGTTAAGGCCCAGTTATGTAGATCACGCTGTACGTTTTACGAATTCAGAAATAAACCCAGGAAGCTCCTGGCACGTGCCCTGCGAGACTCGCGTTCCGTACATAGATACCCTCCATACACACGTCTGAGGGCGTACTGGTCCACAGATCCAAAGAAATTGCACGACAATTCCACTTGTTCTACACGGACCTGTATAATCTGCACCAGAGCGCCTGGGTCCCCACCCCGGACCCAGGCGATCCGTACATACCTGGCCATAGTTGGTGGCACAGAGCTTGGAAGCACCCATCTCGATCTTAGAGTTCGAGAATGCCCTGAAAACTATGAAACCTGGGAAGGAGCCAGGCTCAGACGGACTCACTTTAGTTTATTACAAATCCTTTCAGGATCTTCTAGGGAGCCACTTCGCGGAGGCCTTCAATTCGATCCTCAAGGGCAACGAGTTACCGAGAGATTCTCTCAGGGCTCAAATTACGGTCCTCCCCAAAGCAGGGAAAGACCCCCAGTTACAGGCCCATATCGCTGCTAAATGCCGACCTCAAGATGTTTACACGCAATCTTGCATTTCGCATTCTTCCCTTCTTAGATGACTTTATCGGGATGGATCAGGTTGGATTTGTTCCGGGCCGAGAGGCCAGGGACAACACCATCAGGACCCTAAACGTGATCCATCTAGCTAGAACATGCTCACAGCCGCTCCTCCTGCTATCCCTGGATGCGGAGAAAGCGTTTGACAGGGTGAGCTGGTCATTTTTGAGGGAGATGTTGGAGTATATTGGTCTGGGGTCGAGCATGAAGCAGTGGATTGGGTCGCTGTACTCCAACCCTACAGCAGTGGTGAGCATTAATGAAACTTTGTCTGAACCCTTTTCCATTTCGAACGGAACGTGCCAGGGATGCCCACTGTCTCCCATTATTTTCATACTAACCCTCGAACTGCTCATTAGGACAATATATGCGTCCTCTGACATTAAGGGACTGGACTGTGGTACGAGACAACATAAGGTTGCGGCTTACGCCGATGACCTGCTGCTATGTTACACTCCCAGAGATCTCCCTACCCAATATCATGCAGGCGGTGCGGGTTTATGGCCAATTGGCGCACTTCAAACTGAATTGGAGTAAGTCGGAGGCGTTGAACGTCTCCATCCCGGAGGGACGTCTAGCGAGACTAAGAGACTCTTTCAGGTTTCGGTGGGCGGCTACATCTATCACATACCTGGGAGTTACTATCCCTGCGGATATACGTAAAACGTTCTCTTTGAATTTTGTGCCACTCCAGAAACGTATTGCATCTGATCTGGCCTCCTGGGACCGACCCGCGTTTACTTGGTTGGGGCGAAACAATATACTAAAAATGGTGGTCATGCCTAGGCAGTTATACCTCCTCCAGACGCTCCCGGTGTCGGTCCCAGTGACATTCCTCCGTCAGCTGCGATCCAGCTTTCTGGCCTTTTTATGGATGAACAAGAGGGCACGCCTGAGACACCAACTCCTGTCCAGGTCTAGAGGAACGGGTGGGCTGAGCTTCCCCGACCCAGTACTGTACTATAAAGCGGCTCAACTGTCTGTAGTGGTGGATTGGTGCTGTTACTCCAGCCATAAGCTATGGGTAGCCCTGGAACAACTGGACTGTGATTCACCCTTACTATATGCCCCCTGGATCTATCCCAAACTGCCGCTCTCGTACTGGTCGAACCCATTGGTTCGGGCCACGATGAAAGCAATAAGTGGGACATTGTCTAACCCAGGTCTCTCTCCGCAGCCCTCCCCTCTAGTGCCACTGATAGGGAGCCCACATTTCCCCCCCGGGTCTGCATACCCCACTGACAAGGTCCCTGAGTGCATCAGTCCGTACTAGATTGTATATGTTCCAGAGTCAGACCAGTGGCTGTCCATGGCACAGATTGGGGCCCTGACAGACCCGCCATGCAGATACGCCACTACCTGAGCTGGTCTCATGCTGGGGATCTCCCCTTAAGACAACGTACAGAATTTGAGAAACTTTGCGAGAAGGCGGAGCCAGTGAGACACACGCTTTCGTATCTTGTCGAATGTCTCTGTAGTCCCCCGGACCTCCCTCCTCCTTACTTTGTCAGGCAATGGGCCTGCAGATATGGCCGTGGTGTTTGACTCTGAACAGGTGGACCGTATGGTACACTTTGCTCTCAAATCCTGTGTCCACTAAATATCAGGAAGATGGTTACAAACTGTTGACCAGATGGTATAGAGTTCCAAAGACTCTACACGCTATGTACCCGTCGGTATCAGAGACTTGTTGGCGTTGTGAGGAGGTAGGCTCCCTACTACATATATCGCAGAAATCATATAAACGCTCCCTGCTGATTCACTTGCTGAATGCAGCTCGGGCTTGTATACCAGCATTGTGGAGGCAATCTTGCCCACCCTCTATAGCGATGTGGGCAGGGAGAGTGGAGGAGATCAAACTGATGGAGGACCTCACATCTTCCATTAATAAGACCCAGCAGAAGTTTGTTGGCACATGGGCAGCATGGTACCAGTTCAGGGATTCTCCGGAGTTCCCGCAGGCCAGCCAGGGGTGAGTCAAAGGTGGCGCTGCCCTCAGGAGGCTGGGCGCCCGTGGAACGGGACTTGGGCGGTTGCTTCCCCTTCCCTAGTTGTCTTGTCATCGTGTTCTATGTACTCTTGCTTTCCTTGTCATGCTGTTCTTTTCTCTTTGTTCTTTGTATGTATAAGTGGAACTATAGGCTCTGATGGAGGGATAGTATCCTTAGTATTACAGTTTTGTTCCTCTTAAGTCCTATACCAGTAAAACGGAAATTGTCATGGGAGTGCTGGTGCAGACCGAAACAGTTATATTGTGTGGGATTGGTTTTGAGGAGGGGTGGTCGGGCCTGACATGTTTATGTATCTAACTGCTGACGTATGTAAATGTTTGGTTTGCACATGCCTGGCCGCGAAGCCCGAATGTTTTATGGTACTGTACGGTGCTCTCGTGCTTGTATAATTAAAAATGTTTTTAAAAATCCTTTTAAAAAATGTAAAACCCTTTTCAAACTGTAACCAAACACACAAACTCATAGTTAGTCATAAAATATTATAATTTAAAATATTATAATTGAAAAATTGACATACACAAAAAGTGCAATAAAAACAAGGCCATAACAGCAACCAAAGGGGAAAGGCATTTTTCCTGCTCAACACACCGTATTTGGAGGACACAATGAAAAAGGTGCCTAGAGTCAAACATCGAACTACGGAACTTTTTTAGGCAAATTTACAAATTTTGATAATTCAGGAGCGCAAAGTGAGTCTCGTCCACCTGCATGTCCTCCCTCATGCCTTTTGCTTCTTTTTTTTTTAAATCAGATATTTTTTATTAACATTTTAAAGTTTTGAAACACATTTTTTGTAAAACATAATTGACATCTCATACATATATCCATGTCATACATAGTCATGTCAATAGAAAACAAAACAACTAACAAAACAAAACAAAACATAGCCATGTGATCCACCATGTATCCTGCAGATGTAATTATAAGAAGCAGTTAGGGGGACTAAGCCCGGAGAACATCTCCCTGTGTGCTAGTACGTTCAGAAGAAAAATTATAGACGCATATGCCACTGACATCCAGTTGTGCCCCGATACTGTCAGCGATGGGGGATATACAAGACTTGCATCCTGCGTTCTCACCCTGTACCATGGCCCTGTAGTCATATTCCATACCTCCAATAGAATGCGCAGCATAGACCTCTACCATTCATCTACCTACTGAGCCATCCAGTCCTCTCCTCACGCCCTCCAATGAACCTAGTGATCTCCAATAGTCTGAGCGGGCCTAGCCCTCCACCTGTCCCAGATATTATAGAACTTATGCAGAGTTCCCCTATGCTCATATGTTATTTTTTCCAGCGCTATATTACGGTCCAACTCCGCCTTCCAGGTCTCTACCTTTGGCGCGACATGCGACATCCAAAGGAGGGCAATTGTCCTCCTGGCTGCAAATAGAGCCCTAGAAACAGCCTCCACGGTGTAATGGTCCCAATCGGAGGCGTCAAACACACCGAGGAGGCAGACCAGCGGAGAGCAGGGGAGTTGGAGCGTAAAAATAGAATTGAGACATCGCACCACCTCAGTCCAATATCTCACTAGTTTGGGGCAGCGCCATAGTAAATGTATAAGGGACCCTGGCTCAATACCACATTTAGGACATTTGGAGTCTGAACGGAATCCAATTTTAAGGAGGAACTCCGGGGTGCGGTATGTTCGATGTAAGATGAAGAGCTGAGACAGCCTATGAGAGGCGGACAAGGAAGAGTCCCCCACCGCGGCTAGGGCAGCATCCCATTCCTCCTCCGTAAGGGCACCCAGGTCCCCCTCCCACGCCGACCTGCACCTAAGTGGATATTTACTTGAAAAATGGGAGATTTACTTGAAAAATGGGAGAGTATGTGGGAGTATAATAGTGAGACAACTCCCTTGGTATGTGTGGATGATGCGATCTGTTCAAGAAGTGGCACCTTGGATATGTGTATCAGGCCAACCCCGGGGTGTACCGAAAGGGCATGTCTCAACTGAAGGTATTGGTAGAATTGGTTCCTCTTTAGGTTGAACTTGGCTTGGAGTTGCTGGAACGTACACAGTACAGCGTTTTCATAAATCTGAGAGATAAGATGTATTCCCTCCCTTTCCCAGGTAACAGAGTCCCTTAATTTTTGTACTTCAGTCAATTTACTGTTATCCCACAAAGGGGTAACAGTGGTAACCTCAGAGAGCCCCCACAAGGTCCTGACAGACACCCACACCCTCGCCAGTAGTCTAGGCGTAGGAAAATCAGATCTGGACAGCAATGCGGTGTCTAGGAGCGACATTGGGGCTTGAGATCGGAACATGTGTGTAAATAGCCTAGCAGTGGCAGGGAGGTCCTCAGTGAGAGACCAGCCCGCCAGATGCTGCAGTTATGCTGCCAGAAAATATGCCCATGGGTGGGGAAGTGCCCGTCCCCCCTGCTCCTTGGGGTTTTGAAGGAATTCTAACTTAATACGAGGGGGTTTGCCATTCCAGATGAGATCCCTAAATAGGGAGTTGATCCTCCGGAAGACATTTTGCGGGAAGACGAGAGAACAGCCTGTCTCTTGGTCCTGTCGCCCAGGCCACGCACATTCCACGAGAATACAGACATCTTACGTATCGTCATGAGAAACAAGGAATATTAATTCGTTCAGGGCACATGTACAATGAAATGCAAACTGCCTACTGGTAGCAGCAGGAAGCCCGTGGTATGCAAATGACACACAGGATGGACAAAAAATAAAAATAAAATCCACAAAGAGGAAGCAGAAAATCAAAAAGGGAGGTGGTATCCGGAGCACGTCCCCGGCAGTCCCGGATCCACATAGCTTGAACTGTACAAACAGGAACAAAAAAAACATGGTCCATATGAACCAAACAGTCTCCGCTCAGGAGAAGGCTTAGGCGCTAGAGACATGAAAATCTACTTCTGCAACCAGGAGGTAGATGTAGGAGAAAGATGGTGTGTCTACTGTTCTAGCAGCCAAGAAAACAAACGTAAAAAAGTGTTGACCACGAAGTCTTCGGCAACACTCCACAGGATACCTGGATCCATCAGAGCTCTAAACAAGCCCTCCGGGCCCACGGATCCAAGAATAGGAGATCAGGACCTCTTCCAAAGGGTACATACCGGCTCACGATCCCGATCTGGACCGCGGACCGCGTTCGGGGTATCGAAGATGGTGTCGTTGTCAGCAATAACTCGAAGTTTGGCAGGGTAGAGCATGGCGTACTGCAGTTTCAGTTGTCGTAGGCGACGCTTCACCTCCTGGAACTTGGCCCTCCGTTTTTTAACTTCTTGCGAGAAGTCAGGAAAGAGCATAACTCTGGAACCATCCACATAGAGATCCCCCAGCTCTCTAGCTCTACGTAGAATGGCCTCCTTGTCCCTGTAGTTTAGTATGCGGATCAGCATAGGACGCGGAGGGGCACCCGGCGGTCCTGGTCGCATTGGGCCCGCTCCACCACGAACAGGGAGGAGAGGAAGTCCCTTCCAATGGTGTTTAACAGCCACTTCTCTGCAAACACCGTAGGGTCTGGGCCCTCAGCCCGCTCCGGAACCCCGACTGCTCTGATGTTATTGCGTCGGAGTCTGTTCTCAATGTCTTCCGTTTTGAGGGCACCATTGGCCGAATGTGCAGGGCCAGCTTTAGATCCGCTTGAAGCGGAGTAGTCAGGTCTTCTAGGTCTCCCATCCTATGCTCCAGGATTTTAGTCTTCTCCCTGACCTTTTGAAGGTCATGGCGGAGAAAAGTAATGTCCACCCTCATGCCATGCACCTGTTCCGTCAGGGATGCAAGGGATGTGTTGGACAGCTGCACCGCCGCAAACACATCCTTGAGTGTGGGTTCAGTAGATGGGGCGTGGGTCTTGGGAGACTTGGGGATCTTAGAGGGAGGTGGGGTGGGACTCACAGGATCTTCCCCTATGTCTGAGGCAGCCGAATCATCACCCGTTCGGGGGGCCGAAGGCTCGGGACATGGGTCCTCCTCCCACGCCCTACCCGCACGAGACTGACCTTTTGCGGAGCCCCTGGCAAACTTCTCCACCCGCGAGTCAACCTCTTTGGCATTATCCTTTTTGGCCTTGCGAGGGGTTTGCAGCTTCGCGCCGGTGCCATCTTGAAATCTCGAGCCTGCCTTGAGGGCCGCAGCGCCCGTCTTGGTCATCTGTGCCGGTATCCGACCCGTGTACAGGTATGTCCGTGCGCCCGGGAGCAGTCAGGATTGATAAAAGTAGGTGCGGGGTGAAAAAGCGAGCTGTGAAGGATGGTAATCAGGATAGTGACAGGAGTCTATGCCGGAGCTCCGGGATGTATGTCTGCTCACATGTGCCGCTATGCCAGGCCCCCGCCTTTTGCTTCTTTAACTTGTTTGCTAAAACTCTCCCAATCAGACCATGTATTTTTCCCAATCTCTTCCAATGCACGATGCCTGGTTCGCCGGTTCTTATAAGCCGAATCCTTCATGTCATATATGCATGGCTTTGCCTGCACCAGGCGTATGAACGCCTCTGTATCGATCAGGCCACATGATGCAGATTGCTCCATCTTAGTTGCTTCTTGGTCGGCCGAAAACTGTGTCTGCAGCCCCTAGGGTGTGGTCTGTAGCCATGTGCGGAACGCGCGTTATAGGCGCGCTTTTGATGACGAAACACACATTTCAGCCCGTTCACGTCTAAGTTTATGGCCGCGAACGCGCTGCAAAACGCCCCAAAGAAGCTGGTGTACTTTTTCTGGCGTTGGGCGTTTTGTAACGCGTTCATACGCCCTGTAAAACACCCAGGCGTGAACCATGCCCATAGGAAATAATGTGATTTCGGTGTTTGAGCGTTTTACAGAGCGTAGTAACGCGTTTTAAAACACCCAGGTGTGAACGGGGCCTAAGGGCCTGTTCACATGGTTATCAGGTCCGGATCTGCAGACGCGGTGCTATGTGTTTTTGATGCGTTCCAGTTTAAAAAAAAGTATTATTTTTTTGCTGGGAGTGGTTTTGCGTTTCCGGACCGTTTCCTGACCGTACAAAATGTGACTTGCAGTATTTTTTCTGCGCACGTGAGAACTGTAGCCCATAAAACACATAGGGATACATTTTTGCAGGAGCGTACGGATCAGGTTAGGACAGAATACGGACGTCGTGTGAACAGGCCCTAAAACATTATTTATATTTTGTTAGCCTCATTTACTTGTTTAAACATATGCTCCGCCATTTTGATCCCTGGTCACTCCATGCTGCTAAAGATCTATTGAAAATGTTGCCCACTACACTTCCTCCTATGGCTATGCTGCTTTATAGGTCTCCCTGAAGCCCTGGCATAGCCACCTATACCTGCACACTCCCATCTGGGACTACAGCCGCTCAGCACCCCTACATGTCCACTGTCTGTACAATATTATCTCCGCTCCCCAGGCCACCCAGCAGTCACTTTAGGTGATCCAGCTGTCACAGTAATGATCCTTGCAATCCAGGAGGGAGCTTTGTGATCAGAATAGAGTGAAGCGGACACTTATAGACCGCCCACCGCAGTCTGCCGGATCTCAGGGGCACTGTGCAGGATCTGTGGTGGGCTTTGCAGGATCTGTATCGGTCTCTGTCTTTGCCTCCACGGTCCTCACAGGCCTCTTCCATCTCCCCCTGTCTCCGCCCCGTCTCATGCCGCTCCATCCCCGTCTCCTCACGTCCTCTCATCTCCACCTTGATCTCACGCCGCTCAGTCCTCTCAAATCTCCGTCCCCATCTCCCTCTGTCTCCACCCCCTGCCGCTCCGTCTCCGCCCCCTTTTCCTCCTGCTCGCTCGCCGATTTCGTCCCGTCAGCTGCCTTAATGTTTTGTGGCCTGAACCTGGTCTCGCGTGCCCTCCCTGGCACGCGTGCCATAGGTTCGCCACCACTGCTCTAAGGTCTCTTTGCAGTCATTTGATGTATGGTTGTCTTTTAAAGCTGAACTTTCTCACAAGAACTTTAATTATATTCCTAAATATGTACATCAGATATAAATCCACTTTGCATGCATTAAATGCCTTTGCAAAGCCACTTTGAGCCAAAAATGAAACTTTAACAAAATTCTACTGGTCCACAACAACACAAGCTGACAGCTACTACTGTAGTCTCTATCCCCAGCATAGCAGGCAGGTCTGGGCCGGCCAGGCACTGTTGAGAGTGTTTTATCTATTATACCCATTTAAAAAAACTTTACTGTTTATGTGGAAATAATGTCAAAGATAGAATCAATGCGTGATATGTGTTCATAAAATGATCATGAAACAGGAAATGATGCAAAAGTTACTGGCTCCAGTAACCAGTTCTATGAGAATGATGAGGGGGTGGTGGCTAGTGCTGTCCTGTAACGCCCCCATGAGAACATAGACAAATTGAGCTTTAGTCAGGGGTGGAGCTACAACCACCACAAACTGACGAAAAGATATGTTTTTATTGCACATTGCGGCCACGGATCAGAACAGGACCACATGCTACATGCACTAGGTCCCCTGAGCAAAATCAACAATAATTTTCAAGCTCTGGTGATATTTATTTTAAAGCCACAAAAAGTTTTAATTCCGGAGGCAGCAGAATGTGCCCAAGGACATATCAACCACTAACAGCATCTTCAAAATAAACCTCTCCCTATGGCCCTTTCAATTGAGCCTAAAATATTCTAACCGCATTTCGATTATTGTAAAAGTTCCAAACGTAATAAAAAATGTAAAGCATTTCAGGCGGATGTGCAGAAATATACATTGTAAATTACTCAACACCTAGAGTGCATTGTACAAAAGTATGTTGTCACTGAAAACAAATACGGGTGTTATTTCCTATCCCAGCAGAATGCAGGTGTCTTCTGTACATGACGGTGACCTAAGACCTTGCCATGAACTGCAAGATTGCACTGTGAAATCCGCGACAAATTTCCATGGCAAGTTATTGCTTTTCAGCATGCCTACTTAAAGTCTGGGCTATTGCCAAGAATTATAAAACATAGGACATACAAGGCAAGGGATTTTCAAAACTCTCAGACACTGAAATAGCAAAAAATGACAACCGAATAAAAGATGCCAAATATTTGTGTAAATAAGACTCACGTTATTTTGCACTTGTGGAAGCCCCCTGATCTCAGAGGCAGAGAAGGCAGCGGTGCCACAAACCATAGGCTTAAAGATTGTCGCCAGTCAATTTATTTTTAATTTGGATGGCATGGAAGAGAGCTGCATTTTCTGCCAGGTTTTTATTTGTCTGTGAACCAGTTGAGGATATTATTCTCTCACTTGCTGTCTTAATATGTCCATTTAAAAATGAGAGAAAGATGGTCATCAAGACAACAAGGAATATGCCGATGAAAGGAGAGAGCCAAGTGACAGAGATGAGCTCTGATGATGCTTCTCTTTCACTGTCTATTTACAGGCTGGGGGCAGGACAAGACCAAAGGCCTGGTTCACACCAAGCGTGTTCCAAGAGCAGAGCAGTTACAGACCGGATCAAAACTGCGTCCAATGTATTCCAATGGTATTTTTAGCTCCAGTTCACACTGCAGTGTTCAGTTCCAGAGCATGTAAAAACTGCAGCAATCCCTATTTTACCTGCTCTGGAACGTATGCAAATGTATCAAAAACGCATGCAAACACCCTGGAACGCACTGAAAGGCCATTCTAAACTAAACGGCCCGGAACGCAGCAAAAAAACGCAGTATAACACACTGCACTGCATGTGCAGAAACTCATGCAGATCTGGTCTGCATTTGGTGTGAACAAGCCCTAACTGTATTACTTAACTGCAGTAGAGAAACAATAGGTTTCCAGACTGCCTGTACTTTTCTGCTAGGGCTGCGTATGAATGTACAGAAATATAATTTATTTGGCAGGTAAAACAGCTCTCTTATAATGTTCATCTGTGTATTTAGCAGTTTGCCTGCATTACAACTTTAAAACTGAAGTGCATTTGTAACAAAATCAGGGTATTCAAACTAAGCGGATTAAGAAAAATGCAACAAGCATATGGTAGTATCTTTAAAACACATATTAGGCTCAATTCATAAAGCTAGAACACAAGCATAAGTCTTTCTAATTCAGCCATGTGACTGTAATTTTCAGATCTCATTGGCCTCAGCAGAAATAAACTGTCACTAAAAAATAAGTATCCTTATCCTGCTGTGTTATCTTGCCGTGTCTTGTGAAGAAAAAATCAGTGACTGAAAGAGGAGGCAAAAAGTAATATCCAACTCTGACTGCCCAGTAAAGTTGAGTGGGTGTATTTGCACCTTTGACAGGAAAAACTCAGATCTTCATAGAGATTAAGCTGATAATCTGTCAGATCATTTGATTGTTTTTAGGTGCAGTTTTTACTAAAGGTAAACTCTGCTTCTCTATTTTCCTCACATGATCAATTTAAAGTCCCACTTGAGGCAGGCAAACAAGTTACGCTTGCAGAGAGGCCCCCACACACTGCAAGAGTAAAATGATACTTAGTGACATTAAAGTCAAAGCTATGTTCCCCCTCCCACCAATGTTAATTAAAGCACTTACCATAAATTATGTTTCTTAATCCGATCTTCTTCTTTCCTGTCCTTTTCATCTGTCCCACCAGCGCTGCTGCAGGTCTCTGATCCAGCGCTGACTCCTCTGTCCTTGCTGGCACTTCTTGTCCCACAGTGTCTGCATGCGGGTGCACGCAGTCCATATACTTACATTGTGTCTCTCCTCGTCTTCCAGCAGAAAATGTGAACTGCGCATGCTCCCGCCCGAGAATTTTCACATTTTGCTAGCACATTTTGCTTTGCTAGCAGTAGATATATGCAAAAACACCGGAGGGTTTAAATCAGTGGCTCTCAACCTGTGTAACCTCAGGACTCACATTTGTCCTCGGTCATTAAGTCGTGACCCAAGTTGCACTGCAATGGAATGCGCCGCATTGCGGTACTGCGCATACCAATGCGGGCAATAGAACTGTGGGTGGGGGGTGCATTTGGGGTGCCATTCAAATGAGTGGCAATGCACTTCTCACACCAAAATGCGTGGTGGGTGTGATTGCGAAGTACAGTGCGTTATTGTAGTAGTTAAGTAATAGTCCATTTAATGACACATTGCCATTCAAATGCAAGCGCTTTCGGGGTTGGTCATTCTGAGCCTGATGAAGGGGATCCCGAGGCCCCAAAAGCGCTTGCATTTGAATGGCAATGTGTCATTAAATGGACTATTGCTTAACTACTACTATGGTGTGCTGGTGACATTATTTCTTCATTTTGTGTTATTTCACGGTGCCCTCCGTGGCCACTACAAGCACCCACTCCAACTGCACGTGGCTTTTGGATATTCCGGTAAGGAGTGCAGCAAGACCTCTTGTTCTTAGTACAGTGCGTTAATCGCACGGGTCTGTGCAATTAACGCACTGTACTAGTGTGAATGGGCCCTCAAAAACACACAACCACAGACACAATCTCGCACACACTCCAAAGATCCACCCACTCTCCCCATCTTACGAGAACTGGAGTGGATCCTCAGCCTGGGGTCCAGTGTGGGCTGCTGTACTGTGACAGAGCTCCATCCATATGTGCATTGCTTGTACAGCTCCCTTGCGCACCCTGTAGAGGTGCCGAGAGCCAGAATGTTACATCACACCGGTCCAGGCACCTCTACAGGACACACGAGGGAGCTCCCACACGGCCATAGCCCCACCGCAAGCTGATATTTTGAATGCTGCTCGGCGTGAGAACTGACAGTGCTGCGCTACATCACACCGTTCCAGGCACCTCTACAGGACACACGAGGGAGCTCCCACACGGCCATAGCCCCACCGCAAGCTGATATTTTGAATGCTGCTCGGCGTGAGAACTGACAGTGCTGCGCTAGGGGAAGGCTGAGGAGCCTCTCACCTAGAAAAGTGGAAGGCACACGGGGACCCACTGAACACAGGGTCGCGACCCACTTTTGGGTCACAACCCACTAGTTGAGAACCAAGGGTTTAAATAACCCTTATTCCTCGCTGCTGCAGTCTCCCTCCATCTATGAGACAGTTTCCTTAAGCCTCTGATCGAACAGACAGCACTGGAGAAGGGCACACTTTTAACCACTTGAAGACCGGGGTGTTTCACCCCCTTCCTGGTCAGGCCATTTTTCAGTATTCAGCGCTGCGGTACTTTGACTGACATTTATTCTGTCATGCAACGCTGTACTGAAATTAATTTTATACCATTTTTTTGGGGACACATAGAGCTTTCTTTTGGTGGTATTTAATCACCGCAAAATTACAGGAAACAACCGCAACCAAAATTGGCCATAGGCGACACTTTAAACGTTTTTACCGCTCATCAGTTTAGTGTTATTAGTGATTGATGGCCCTAAAATTATTGCTCTCACTCCGATGTTCGCGGCAATATGTAACATGTGCTGCATAATGGGCGCAATCGTCGTTTTCGTACATAGGCGCACCCGACGCATGTTTGCATGTGTATGTGGGGGGGGGCGGGGGACTTTAAAACATTTTTTAGAGGAAGAGGCGATCTGGGAGACCGGAGGGGCCCGCAGGAAATGGGTGAGATTAGACAGAACAGCTATACCCTGCTTTACCCATAGATGTTTTACGCTCCACTTTCCCCCCACGGTTGCGAGAAGCACGGAAGCACATACCCGGAGAGTGGAGTAGGTGCACCATATGCAACGGTCCCTGTTTGGAACTTTAAAAGTTATACAATGACATTCTATTTCTTAAATTTTTCTATTTTATCTCTATATTTCTCTACTTCAAGTTTTTAGTGGATATATACGGCATCAGTTATGCTTACACTGTTGATGCGCAACGCATCTCTTGTTGCTGGATTTCGGGCTGCGGACTTAGATCTGCCTCAGGAGTGTATTAGGAGAAGATACCTCGTTGGGACTGCCTGCGTTCTCATGTTCCCCCCCCCTGAAGGCACCCGGATGCAGGGGTTCTCCTCCCATGCTAACGGAGTCCTGCATGACAGGTTCTTGGTACCTGCTGTGCGGGCGCGCATGGTTGATGGCATGGTCATCTGCGGCCACGGCCAAGTTCATTGTGTTGTTTATGCACTTTGTTTATTTTTATGTGTGCTTATGTTTTTCCCCTGTCTTACCCATCCCAGCCCTCCCCGCTGAGGATCCCCCCAGCTCATGTAGGAATACTATTGTATCTCAGGTTGTGTTGCACCTGAGGGGTGCCCCTGCCCCACCATGGCGACGGTGAACCTCACCTCGTATAATGTACGAGGGTTGAATACCCCTGTTAAACGTCATCAGATATTGAAAGAATTACACAGGCTCTCTAGTGACATAGTGTTTCTCCAGGAGACGCACCTATCACATTCCACTAATACACGTTTGTACTCCTACCGATATCCTACCTGGTATTACAGTCCCTCGGACTCTAATAGGGCAAGGGGAGTTGCCATTGGTGTTCGCAGAGCCGCACAGAGTGCCGCACGCGAGAGGGGGGAGGGGCAGGACGCCCTCCCGCTCCTAGCCGACTCCCGTCCGGCCGTTCACAAACGGCCATGGACAGAAGGTGGTTAAGGCAAGCGTGCTCTAATATGCAAGTATGCTGTGCGCTTTTTAATTTTCTGAAAAGCAGTGTAGAGGAAAAAAAAATGCTACTTACAATTTATTTTATGTCGTACAATATTTGCACAAAATGTCTATCAAATCAGTATTTTTAAGAAAAATTACACTAAAATGAATTTTAGTGCACACAAACACAAAACCCATTTTTTTGTAAAATATAATAGATGGGTAAATAGATACCAAGCATGTCAAACCTTAAAACTGCAAACAACTGTACCCAAAATTGTCCATAGGCAATGCTGTGAAACCCTTTACTGCTCAATAATTTAGTGTTAACAGTAAGTGATGGCTCTAGAATTATTGCTCTTACTCCAACGTTCAATAGCAATATGTAACATGTGGCACAATCGATAGGTTGCGGTATGTTTGCGGTTGTATGTGCATGGGGGTGGAAAGCTGTACATTTTTTGGGTTCTTTAATTTTTTTAATAAAACTTTAATGCTATCAAAAAGGTGGCTAACAAGCCCCCCACGTGATGGGTCTTCTTTATGGAGACATTAGGGGTCTACCAGATCCCTAATATCACCTATGGACCCCACAGATAGTGCTTCACCAGCTTCTTATCTGGCCACAGCAGCAGTAGAAATGCCTGTCTGAAACAGGTAAATGACGATATCCTTGTGGCTTCTGGGTTCGGTAACTTAAATCAAACAGCGGATTTGTGCTGATCTCCCTCTACAGACACCTGCTCTGCCAGTCCCTGGCAGCAAGAGG
>NW_017307750.1:221075-227688 GCF_000935625.1 Nanorana parkeri
CAGCAGCTGTGATTTTGGTATTGGCCCCTTCATTACCGGACCTTCATATAGGTATGATGGTACTGAAGTGGTTAAGCTAAAAGTTTTCAAGTGTAAGTAACATAAACATACTCAAAAATAGGGGTATGAAACTTAACCCCTTAATACTTATAAAACAAACCCTTAAATGATGGCAATGAAGCACACATTTGCTTCTTTTTGCACAAAGCCCATTATTTTCCTAATTTATAAAAGAAGGTCAGTAAATAGAGTTATTGTTTTTAAATATCCATGAAAGGACATTTGGACCAAACATTAACTTGACCTTAGGAAATGCTGTGTAATAGTGAGATTTTATGGAGTGGAGCGCACAAGTAAACCATTTTTGGGACCTTGTAAGTAGACTTATTTGTCAGGATACTATTGTAGGAAACTTTTCTACTAAAATATAAGTAGTGCAGATCGGCACGTACCTGTACTCTGGAATTAAGCCATAATCCTGCCTGTCATAAATTCAGAGCAGCTTATCTCTAGATCTTTGACCTGCTGACACTATATTCAATCTTCAAATAAATGCTGACCCGAGGCCTGCCTGCTTCCCCATCAAGATTCCTATGCCACAGATGGAATAGGAACCCACTGCTGAACTTTGTGCTCATTCAGCTTCCTGGCACAGTTATCTTGTACAGCAGCAACATTTATACCAAGGACTGCAGTTATCATATGATTTATATTACTAATATCCTAACCATCCCTGTCCTCTTTTGCCAACATACACATTAGGGATTTTTTCATCATCCTTTTTCACGCCTGCACCTGTAAGAATACTCTGTCACGAAGTGCTAAAAGCAAACAAATGCCAAGCATATTAAATGTAATGATAGCTCAATACTAACCTCTTGTGTTCAACCAGCAGAAATAAAATGATCCTCTCTCAAAGTGAAGCCATTACTGTGATCAACAGATCAAACCTGACTATTTTACAACAGAACAGAAAGAAACAAAATCAGCTGTAAATCCTTTGTATAAGTAATTATGAAATTTAAGAAAAATAGTAGGGTAGTAGACCTTATTGTCCATTAAGGCACACAGGAATGCAGTAATTCTTAGACATTTCTGACATCCAATAGCAGTCCAACTGAGTGGGCAACAGGCACTGACGGATGTAGTATAGAACCAGAAAATCTGTAACAACCAGAAGGACCAATGGCCAAATCTAAACCAGAAAAGGAGTGGCAAAGCGCCATTAGTCCAAGCAAAAAACAAACAAACAGTGGAGGACATCTCGATGCCTCACTAGTGACTCACCAGTGACGAGCAAATGAGGGACAAGGAGGCTCCTCCCTGCCTCTTCCTCACACAGCTTGGTTACCGAGCTGTGGGGTGGGGCTTCGGTGGGAACTTCATCAGGACGGGGCGGAACTTCATCAGGACGGGGCGGAGCTTCGGCAGGACGGGAGTGAGCATCGGCAGGACGGGAGCGAGCATCGGCAGGCTCGGGGATGCCTCGCCCAGCACAGAAGGCACGGCATGTCACTGGCACCAAGTCAACAAGGCAAGCTGGTCTAAAGATGTCAAAAGCAGAAAAAAGGAGTTGAAAAAGTGCCCCCAGTAAAAAAGACAGAAGTGGGAGACAACTATTTCATACTAGTGAAGCAACATCAGAAAAAAGAAGGATGAACAGAGTCGTCCACAAGGACATCCATCAGTGTCACTAGAACCTGACAGAGAAACCCCCCCTGCAGGACTTGTCAACCAAGCCCTCCAGTGATAGTTTCTTCCTGGCATGAAAGAGATAAAAGCACACCAAGTGCACAAATCTTCCTCCTCCGAATGCAGACTACACGATGAAGGGGCCCAGAAGACAAAAAAACTATGCCTCTAAGAGGAAGTGTGCAGTTGAGAGTAAAATCTTAAACATCATTAAGCACAGGAACCAAGTCAGTCTCTCTGTCAAAGGGAGAATACCCAAAACCTTTTGCTGTAGATGAAGGTCTTACAGCACCAAAGTGATGTTCAACAGAGGTGGGGCTAAGGACGTTATTCACAATTGGACCCCCTAAAGAAGCAGGCATTAAAATGCTCTGGGGAAACACAGTCAATTCCAAGGCATGAGGACAGCCCTGAGACATAAGTCCTTCATGACTGAGGGAAGGAACCACCCCACAGACCCTAAGAGACTGACCGCGCATATCAGTGACTATCAGATCCATAGTACTGCCTAGACATCTCACCCCAAGTACAGACGCCAAGATACAAGGAGGGAAACTAAGGAAGGCCAAAGGTCAACAAGAGTAGGAGAGGCAAGGTCAAGAGAGCAAGCCCCCAGTACCCCACTAACCTTTAAAGTGGACAGAAGCAGGTGCGCTGAGAACATTAGGGAAGATTTCACTAACCCAGAGGAGGCAGGGTGCTTCATCTAGACCTAGGCTGGGCGGTCTCACTTACTGACTTATAGTTACCAACTCTAGACATTTCGAAAGGCTCCAACTGATGGAACTTGCAAGAGGTGGGCCCTGTGAGAGAATTCTGGGAATCAGAGTAAAAAAAAACAGTTTCATAAAAGGTCACTTATGCGTCCCAAAAAAGAGAGCGCAATTGTGTTTCCTCCAAACTGAATAGTGTGCTTCATGCTAAAAAGACAGCATGAAGCACACACATGCTTTTATGAGGGGGTGAGTAGAGATATGGATGGAGGGAGGCCGGTAGATGTGGTATATCTATACCCAATGGATGATGTCAGTGCTCAGACTTTGTGTTTCTGCAGTGAAAAATCTGTAGTGGTAGGAAATCTGAAAGGCGCCCAGAGGTGCTAATAGGGAATTAGCTCTCGGTGCTTCAGCCCAAACAGCCTTATTCACAAAGTGAGTCTCCAGACACATGGTCAAATGCTGAGGCAATGCCACAGCTCTTGATCTGGAAAGTACTCCACGGCTAACTTTTAGTAGTAAAATCAAGCCTGGAAAGTGCCACAATGCAGAGCCCAGTGCCCAGGTCACATTCCAAGTTAACCTTGCACGTCCCTTCCAGCAGAATCTGGGTAGGGTATTTCAAAGTCAGGCTTAAGAAAGGCAGACTAGGAAAGCTGCTATATAGAGACCAGTTCAAGCAGCAGTTCAGTGAGGAATCATTATTGAAGTCAATGGAAGAACAATCCAAGGGAAAAAAAAAACCAAGAAACAAATGCAGTTAGATTTTTTTCTCAACAGAGCTGAAGAAAAAAGGTTATCTTCTTAACACACTAGAAAAAAACTGAGGAATGCAAGCTAGAGGAGGGGTTATACTGGGGTAGGGAGGGCTGACTTACAGTTTTTTGTGTTTGCCAGTGCCCAATCCTGCCGTAGGCAGCAGTATAACCCAACTGTATTTGAATACTTCTATTACTCACTAGACAAGAAAAAATTGAATGATTTAGTCTTATCCAGAGCCAAAAATAAACAGATCTTCTCTATTCTTTTCTATAAACCCGAGTGGTTAGAGGAAGCAGGCTGGAAAAAAAAAACAACAACAAAAAAACCTTTTAGAGTGTTGCCACGTAGTAACATAATGCAGCTCTATAAATCTTACTAGTAGACTCTTGTGGCTATAAACACATAACATCGGTATGTAATAGGCTTTGACTCAGGAGAATGAAAGATAAATGAAGAAGTAGCCGTATCATACATGGAGCTTCAGCATGACTGTTATTAGAGTGCCCTCTAGTGCATATTTGATATTAGGTCAAATGTACAATGAAGCCCGCTTCATCTCTTTATGTTTGCTGGATGTATAAAGTTTTGCCAACATCATGATAAAGTCGGGTTAGACTCAGGATGAGGCTGTGTTATGTAGGACAGTGTGTATACATGACATCCTTAATAATAATCAGGTAATGTTCTCTATAATGTGAAAGGCTGTAATAGCACTGAAAGGAAATCATGGTACAGTAATAAGATCAGCTCTGGTAGATGAGCTTACTAACCTTATCGTGTACAAGTACAACCCTAAGCTCTGGTTTAATAATTCCATATGCCATTAGAAGGTCTTGAACTTTTTTGAGCTCTGCTTTGCGTTTCTTCGTGGTAGAAAAAAATTGTCTTCTTACTGGCAAATTCTTGAATAAATTTAAGACCGTGACTGTAGTCCCTAAAGTAGATAAGAACAAGGAATATGAAGACTGGCTTTTTAGAGTAAGTTTGCATTATTTAGAACCATACTAGGTTCTTGACAATGCTGAACAAACAAACAAAAAACTGCATAAGCACAAGGTATGGCACCACCATCACTATTCAAAAATCCAAAACAATCAGCATATCCTCAGTTTGACTGCTTATCACTCAATCTATTTAAAAGCACACAGAAAACACCATTACACAACATTTCAACCTGAGATTGGTCTTAAATTGAAACCAAACTCAGGAGTTAAATCTTAAAAATGCATTCAAGTACCTTACCCATTAACAAAAATGTATTTCATTTGAGTATCACTCAGCTGTAGATCCTCAAATCATCTTTGAATTGGTGCTCACACTGTTCTTCATTCTGAAGGGTGGCTACTTTTCTTCCCCATGGTCCCTGTGTGTGTTGTAAAGTAGCCACTGCTCTTTACCCTTTTAGCTTTGCTCTTTAAACACAGCATATACAGTACGAGGGGAATTTATCAAAATTGGAGCAGGCAGAATCTGGAGCAGCTGTGCATGGCAACCAATCAGCATCCACCTTTCATTTTCAAAACTTAAACTGAACAAACTGAAGCTGAGAGAGAAGCTGATTGGTTGCCATAGGCAACTGCTCCAGATTCTTCTGCTCCAGTTTTGATAAATTCCTCCTTATGTATTTTGTTATTTACAATATAAATCACACCCACTCTTGAGAAATCTCTCTTTAAAGCCTGAACTCTAACCAAAAACCGAACTCTAACCAAAACAGGTCAGAGGCTTTTAACATAGTTCCAAAGCTTAGATTGACAAGAGCTAATGCTCTTGATTGTTTCCCAGCAACAGCCAGAGCTGGGGAGCAATCAAAGCTCAGTAAGCATTAACACTTGACAATTTAAACGTTTGAAACTATGTTGAAAGCCTCTGACCTGTTTTGGTTAGAGTTCGGTTTTTGGTTAGAGTTCAGGCTTTAAAGAGAGATTTCTCAAGATTTCCTATTTTGGCTTGAGTTCAAGTGGGATTTAAAAATGGAACTTGATGCACCAATTTAATTGTCTCCCAAAACAGTTACTTTTAAGGCATGTCAACTGTCAAGGTTGCCAGTGTGCTTATTTCAGCTCTAAAAAGAACTTTCAAGCCCTCTAATGGCAGGTGTCATAGCTGATCAAATGTGTGGCACCATGGCAACTGCAGGCCAATGGCACTTTCCTTGGAGGCTGTAGTTTCGTGTTAAACTAATTTGGGAGGACTTTCTTCAATGGCACTCATCTACACTGGAAGCTTCTTACCTGCTATCCTTATTGTAAATCATCTGCAATATGTACTTTCTACTCTAGCCTCTCTGCAGCCTGTTCTTACTGTGTGTCAGTTTTCCATAAACATGACATGGTTTGACTCAAAAGCCACAAAGATATGGTTTAGGACTAGAAATGTTTGAGCTCCAAAAGTCAGTTTCAGGATTATTGTTTTTAACTGACAACTTAACACTACTGTGGTGCCTAGGTGCAGAATAATTCAATTATAACAAACCCATGCCTTGAGAAAATCCTCAGGGTCCATTCACACCATATGCGTTGGGTCTAAGCTGACTGTTGTTTCCAGCGCAGCCCTAAGGCAAGACATGGCAATTTACCTTGTCACGTATGGGCACCATTCACACCAACCCATTACAGTGGGAACGTGGTGGTGTCCACTGAAAAAAATACGACATGCTGTATGTTTTTTCAGCACAACCACCTCGCATCCCACCGTGCCCATATAACTGAATTAGATGTCACAAAAAAGTACACAGTGCAGCATGCTGGGATCGGCGCATTGGCACTGTGTCGGGCACTGCACACCAGCTGCTGTGCATTTTGTGCAGCAGCTGGTGTGAACTGGCCCTAAGACGACCACTGCTGACCACCCACTCAAAGGATATCTAGCTTGCTAGCCTAAAATGCTAATCCCTTTGAATAAATTCCAGGTCGCCGACTTATGACAAATATGCAGCAAGCAGAAGTCAGAATTAAGATAAAACCCTGATATTCATGCTTGTTGTTGGGCGGAGACTCTAGACCAGTATGCCAGCAAGGTCACTAGCAGGTTACATGATTCTCTTGGCAAACATTTCAATATCTTTCAAATATCAACAACTTGAACATAAGCAGATAGATGTGTAATTTAACCTTGCAGGTGTACTTTATTCCAGCATAACAGAAAGGCCTGCAACAGACTCTGAGCATGTGTATTTCCCTTACCCAGTCCAAGGTGTGATGGCTTATGAGATTTAACATGTCCAGTGTTATCCAAAACATACTGGGTGCTGATCTCATCGGCAGCAGTCTTCGTTGTAATATGCACCTGCAGTAACAGGGAGTAACATTTTCAGAACAAAGAGAATCCGAACCCAACCCTAACACTGTGGAAACGGTACATTAAGTAGAAAAAGTGTGCAGCTTTGAGTGGGTATAGTTTATTTTTATTTCATAAAATATATTTTCCCGTTCATTTTCTAT
>NW_017307750.1:227746-244530 GCF_000935625.1 Nanorana parkeri
AGATGATTTAAGTCAGTCACTGCATGGTCACTTAGATATAATTTCAGCAACCAATGCAGAGGCTGCCAATCTTCAGCTGAAATTGTGTGTAGGTGATGATAGGAATAACATCAAGAAGGCTTCTATGTATAAAACCTATATTTGTTTAAAAATAAATTCAGCAAAAAAACAAACACCAAACAAAGCTTTCCTAAATACACCTTACGATTATCGGACGAAACTTTTCGTCCGATGATCGAATAGTCGTACGATTTCCGTACGGCAGCCCCATCCTGCCCCGATGATCGCAAGATTCATTTAGCCGTAATTAACGAAAAGCACCTGGACGAATTACAAAAAACGTGCTAAAAACAAGCTGAAAAAATGCGCCTATAGTACGCCCAGGTGTAAACCTAGCCTTATACATATTTTATTCATATATTTTTTTATACTGTATGTTTTCAGAGTTTGTGTTTATTTACTTTTACTATGCATAATTTAATTTAATATTTTTTATAAACTTTTTTAATTTTTTATATTTATTAATTCATTTTTTATTAAATATTTTTATTTTTTACTTTACTTTTAGGGGCTTCGGGGAAAGATTAGGGGTCTAAACAGATCCCTGATATTTCCCTTTTAAAATAGAAAAAGAGATTGAGAACACAAAGTCCTCAATCTCTTTTTCTGTGTCCCCTGTTATCAATGAACAGGAATCCTCTATGAGTGTTCCTGTTCATTGATAACATGAGAACATTGTTTGTTTACTATAACCACAATTATGAATGAATGGGGGTGATGTAGATCACTCCCATTCATTCATAATTGAGGATATAGTTAACATACCATGTCCTCAATTATGTACACACACTCAGCGATCACTGATCACTGAGTGTGTGTACATTGCTTTTCTCTCTGACACAATGCCACAGCAGGCTGATCGAGCGGTGTAGAGAGGAAAGCCAAGCCTACTGTGACAGCGCTGTCTCCGCCCCCACACCGCTCTGCTGGACTGTGACAGGCGGCTGAGCGGTGTGGGAGGAGAGACGCTGGCCGCTCACAGCGCTCTCGTCCTGCAGCGCTCGGCCGGCTGTCACTTTCTTTTCTCCCCGCTGGAACAGCGGGAAGAAAAGAAACGAAGGATGCGCCAATGTATCGGCCGCAACATGGCTCTTTCGGCATTATGCCAAAAGTGCCATTTCGCCCAATATGTTTCGGCGGCCGATATATATCGGTGCATCCCTAGTAAATATACATCATTCATATTGACAACCAAGTGGACATTGTGACATCAGCACAGGTTTTCAGGACACAAATAAAACTTTACCAATTGATCACACTTATTGCTTCAATTGCTCTTTAATAAGTTATAACATCTGGATGAGAGATTTGAGCAGATTTACCAAAGGTGTTAAGAACCTTCACATGATAAATTGTGTGAATATTTACTTCAATTAGCCAATCATGTGCAGATGAAATATGTAATCAGGAATTTCTTTTTCACACGATTGGATAATTGAAGTTAATACTCCCATCATTTATTGTGTGAACGTTCTCAACATGTTTTGTCTTTACATGGCAGCATGTAATTATCTCCAGTGAGATGATTGTGACTTACCTCTGCTACAGAGCAGATTGAACCCAAAGCTTCTCCACGAAACCCATATGTCTCCAAAGCCCCCAAGTCCTCATGGTTGGTAATTTTAGAGGTGTAGTGTTTGATGCCCATAACAGGAGCATCTGCAGCTTTAATTCCGTCCCCATTATCCTGGACCTCAATCTTGTCAAATCCAAAGTTGTCCTAAAATACAGAAGTTATGCTAAATAATATAAATTAGATCATGTAAGTATTCAATACCTCAGCAAGCTGCTACTTTACTGTTCAACCAGCAAGCTGGAGATGTGTTTTGTCCTAGAGCTATTGAAAAAAATAGGATTTTTGTTCTCACCGTAAAATCCTTTTCTCTCCGTTCATTGAAGGACACAGGGCAACAGATCGTAGATCCTGTATGGTAGGGTATATCGCCACCTGCAGGAGTAGGACGCTAGGCACATAACAAAAAGACAAAAGACAGCCTAGGGGCGGCCCCTGCTGGTGGCCAAAACCCCCACCCGCTGACAAGTCTCCAGTTAGTAACAAGCAGTTAGGAGTGCACCCCCATAAAAAGAGGGCGAGACCTGTGTCCTTCAATGAACGGAGAGAAAAGGATTTTACGGTGAGTACAAAAATCCTATTTTCTCTCCCGTTCATTGAAGGACACAGGGCAACAGATCGTAGATCCTGTATGGGACGTCACCAAGCAGTAACTCAATGAGGGATGGGCAAACACAAACAACCCAAGAAGCACCCAAAGAGACGCCTGCAAAACCTGCCGCCCCAAACCAGCATCCGCCGATGCTAAAACATCCACCTTGTAGAACTAGACAAAGGCGTGAACAGAAGGCCAGGCAGCGGCCTTGCAAACCTGAGAAACAGAAGCCCCATGGCGAAAAGCCCAGGAAGCTCTAACAGCCCTAGTAGAATGGGCAATGACAGGGAAAGGGGGCTCACGCCCCCCAACGGCATACGCCTGAACAACCACATCACAAATCCATCGGGAACGGTAGCCGCCGACGTGGCCCGGCCCCTACAAGGGCCCCCCGTGAGCACAAACAGGGAATCCGTCTCACGGAAAGAAGCAGTAGCTCCCAAATAGACACGAAGAGCACGCACCACATCCAGGCAATGTAGCGCCCTCCCCTTCCTGCGGACCGGGTGTGGGCACAAGGAAGGTAGAAAAATGTCTTCATACATATGAAAAGCCGACACGACCTAAGACAGGAAGGCCGGTCGAGGACAGAGAACAGCCTTGACCCCATGAAGGACCAGAAAAGGTGACTTGTAGGACAAGGCAGCCAATGCAAACACCCACCGAACGGAAGTGACGGCCACCAAAAAGGCCACTCTTTTGGGACAAGGACAAAAGCGGAATCTCCCGAATAGGCTCAAAAGGGGGATTCCTGCAGCACCGAAAGCACCAGGTTCAGATCCCACGGTGCCAAAGGCAAGCGGACAGGAGGAGCAATACGTGCAACCCCCTGAACAAAAAGGTGCGAACCAGAGCATTAGACGCCAAGGGCCGTTCGAAAAGCACAGTCAAGGCAGAATCAGCCCCTTCAACGTGCTCAATGCCAACCCTTGAGCCACACCGCATTGCAAAAAGGCAAGAATGTTGCTGATGGAAAACAATCGCAGAGACCAGGCCCCCGCCCCGCACCAGACAAAATAGGCCAGCCACGTGCGAAGGTAAATCCTCCCAGAGACTGCTTTGCATGCGCCAAGCATCGTGGAGATGACCACATCAGACAACCCTTGGTCCCCCAGGACCCGGCCCTCAACCGCCACGCGGTCAAAGCCAGCGACGATAAAGGATGGAACACAGGCCCCTTGGAGAGAAGGTCCGGACGCAGAGGCTGCCGCCAAGGAGCGGCCATCAACAGCACAACCACATCCGCGTACCACGCCCTCCGAGGCCAACCCGGAGCAACGAGGAAGTCTTCGGCCGCGATCCGTCGCAGAAGCCAAGGTAACAGGTAAAGTGGAGGGAAGGCGTAAATCGGACCGTAAGGCACCTAATGATCCACCAGGGCATCCCCCGGCAACACCCAGGGTTCCAGCCCCCGGGCCACGAACCTCTCCACCTCTCCGTTGAGAAGAGACGCCAGAAGGTCCACATCTGGTTTCCCCCAGCGAAGACAGAGTGGATGAAAAAACTCCCGGCGTAGGGACCACCCCCCGGGCCCATCGACTGGCGACTGAGGGAGTCGGCCTGCCAGGACAGGATCCCGGACACTTCTCGACATGCGGTCACGCTCATTGTGCCGCCCTGATGGTTGATGTACGCCATTGCGGTGGCGTCGTCGGACTGAACCTGAACCGCCAGACTGTGGAGACAGTGCGACCAACGAAGGGACCTGCGAAGCGCCCGAAGTTCCAACACATTGATCGGCCGGCGAGACTCGTCCAGCGGCCACCGACCCTGCACTGGCAGGGGGCCCCCAGCCCCACAGGCTGGCAGCCGTCGTGACCACCGTCCAGCACACTAGACGGAAGGACTCCCCGCGCACCAATGCTGGAGAGTGAAGCCACGACCACAGGGAGGCCGCGTTAACCGAATTTACCTGTCCAGCGACAGGGTGGACTTGACCCACAGCCCCAGAATATCCCACTGGAGGGTCCCGGTGTGGTGCAGAGCAGAAGGCACCGCCTCGAAGGAGGCCACCATGAGAGCCTGGACCTGCATACAGAAGCTAATGGACGACCACCAGCAAGTCCGCAACAGACGCACTTCAGAATGAAGTGTCAGTAGCTTGTCCGGAGGAAGAAAACCCCGGGCTGCGACCGTGGACAGGACTCGGCCCAGATACTCCAGGCGCGGCGAAGGCACCAGACAAGACTTCCGGAGATCCAGGATCCACCAGAACTACTCTAAGGAGCGCACCGTGACCTCCCGAGCCGACACAAGAGAGGAGTGCAACTCCGCAGAAGCAGATCATCCAAATACCCCACGATCGAGATTCCCCCGGCAACACAAGAGCGCCAGAACCAAGGCAAGCACCTCGGTGAACCCCTGCGGGGGCAGCGCGAGGCCGAAAGGCAGCGCCACAACTGGAAATGCTCTCCCCCCACCGCGAAACGAAGATATCGCTGAGGAGACACGCAATAGGCACAGGAAGGTAGGCCTCCTTGATGTAGATGGAGGCAAACAGGTCATATCACCACGGACCGAATTGATTCCATGCGTAAACGACAGACCCGCACAAAAGAGTGTGGGCGTTTGAGGCCCAGGATGGACCTAACCCTCTCTCACTTAGGCACAGTGAACAGATGTGAATAAAAGCCCTGCAACTGTTCCAAAAACGGAACCGGCACGACCACCCCCTGGGACAAGAGGCCCACCACTGCGCGATGAAGATCCGCCAGGCGTGGAGGGGAAAGGCCTGAGGTGGACGAGAAAAATCTGTGTACCGGACAGGGCAGAAAGTCGATCTTGTAGCCAGAGGAAACCAGCTCCCGAACCCAAGCGTCGGAGACGTGAGTCAGCCAAAAGTCCGCCAAGAGCCGATCCAGTCCAAGGTGGTGCCAAACAGGCAGTCCACAGCGAAGGGAAGCTCCGTTAGAATGTTTGTAGAAGCCTGGTCAGCCGACCAGCACGTAAGCCAGAACAAACGGCGAAGCGTAACCGCCACCAGGGTCGCCTCATCCAAGGCCGGGTTGCAGACCGACTCAAGCCCTGCACCAGCAGCTCCACCAAGTCCTCATAGGTGGGGGAAACATGCTCCTCCGCAAGACCCTGGTGCAACATCCCTGCCCACTCCGACAGGGTCTGAGAGACCAGGGCAGAAGCCAGGATGGGTCGCATCAGCGCACCCGACACAGAGTATAAGGCGTGTAAAAAGCGCCTCAGCCTTCCAACCGGTGGAATACTTAAAGGACGGTGATCCACCACCGGAATAAAGGTTGCAGTGTTCAAGCGGGAGACCGGTGGGCCACCCCAGGCGGGGAGGCCCAATTGGGCCAAAAGTCCTCCGCAACCGGCTAGCGAACCGAGAAACGTACTGGAACCGCAAAGAACTTGGTTGGGCGTTTCCACTCCTTATAGATAAATTCATCAAAAAAAGAAAAAAGGAATGTAGTGAAACACCTTGTCGGAGCGCTTGCTCTTATGCGTCCCGAACTGCATCGAGGACAGCGTAGAAGAGCCAGGAGACACCTCAATTTTAAGAAACACACGGACAGCGCGCACCCGTGCCGCACCAAGTTCACATCCCTGAACCATGAGCGCCGACGCAGACCCATCCTCACTGGCCAATTTCGACTGAGAGGAATCTCCCGGGTCCCGAAGAGGCGACGCGGAGGGAAGTTCCCCCTCCACCCCGGACTCTCCAGACATGGCCGGGAACGTCAACGGCAAAACACGTTTCGTAGGGGGCACTACGTCAGGGCGCGTTCAAAGCACGACCCAAACCCAGCCAGAGCAGAGGAAAAAAAAACCCCCCAAGGACAGCGCAGTACCGACCCCCTAGACGAACCTGAGGGGGGCCCCGGGCGACTGGCAAAGGAGCGCAGGCGCACAGAGAGGGGATCCAGAGGGGTCCGCAGAGCACAGCCCACAGCCCTCACAATGCAACCAGAAGGCCTGTCCTTGCGAGCCATGATCCCACTGGTACCAACAACCGCCCACCAGACGACCGCCACGGGCAACAGGGAGACCACTGCAGCACCCACGACCCCCGGCCCTATTTTCATCCGGCAAGGGCAGTGTCCGAACCACGGAAGAGGAGAGCTGCCCCCCCGTTTCCAGCTTCAGCGGCGCCACAGGCCAAAAGGAAGCTCACCCCCATCCATCTGGGGTTGAAAGGAGCCCTGGGAGGAGGTGACAGCGGAGAAAGGGCATTTTGCCCTGATCCAAGATGGCGGCCGCGGATCCGCCTGGAGGCCGCAAACGAGACCGGGGCCTCGAGTAGCGGCCGCGGCACGGACCGCGGCACCCCTGGGCTAAGTAGACAACAGGCCCAGGCGTGCAGGGAAGCAGCGAAAGGCGAGCGTCCCCGACCGCAGACGCGGCGCTGCCAGCCTGCAGGCAGTGTTGTGACAGGCGGGCCAGGACCCCCTGTCATATGCACCCCCCGGGACGAACCCGCAGGCACCCATAGGGACTACTAGTCGCAGCCGACCCACCGTGGCAGAGTCTGCATGCGCTCGACGGCCACCCAGGGGAGACAACAAGGATCCATCTCCATCCAGCATGTCACCCTGGTGACACTTGCTAGAAGAATCGCGAAAAAAAACAGAAGGAAAGAAATTTTCCAGAGAAAATTTTTTAGCTCCTTACTCCTGACGCTAGACAAAAAACTGGAGACTTGTCAGCAGGTGGAGGGTTTGGCCACCAGCAGGGGCCGCCCCTAGGCTGTCTTTTGTCTTTTTGTTATGTGCCTAGCGTCCTACTCCTGCAGGTGGCGATATACCCTACCATACAGGATCTACGATCTGTTGCCCTGTGTCCTTCAATGAACAGGAGAGAAACAGTGTTTTTTCTGCAGTAGAGGTCAAGGATCTCACTGTTCTCATACATGTCTTCCAATGGTGTATGTAGCTGCCGACTTGGACTGACACTGCTGGCCTTCTTAAAAGGAAGGCTGTCTGGCCAAGTGTGGCTTCAATACTCCTGAGAAACAATGAGTGAGCGTCAGAATTTGTTATCTCTAGGTTTGTTCTCATTAGAAACTCAGACAGCATTGAAGCCAACACATTACAGCCAGGGAATTAGCATTCTCAAAAGGAAAGGTCGTCAAAGGCAGCTCCCATTCTTTACTGTATGATAGAGGCACTTTAGGTCAAGAGTCAAAGAGAATACTGCGTATCCACAATTGTCTGTGAGGATGCCCATTGTTCTGACCAATAAAGAGGGGTGAAAGGCAGAAGAAAGGATTATTTTCAAGTTTCTTGGCTCAGGTCAGATTCTGCATAAATCTGGGAAGCTCAGGAAGAAAGAAAAAAGGGGTGTGGGCAGGCACTAGGTGCCTCCATTTCATTTTTAACACCAGCTACGCAGTATATGATAAAGTAGGGGTGGAACATTTACTATGAAATTCAGGAGCTAGCCTGCCTAATCCAGAAGCCAGCGGCATTTTATTTTAGGAGGCGAAGCAGCTTAAATTGAAAACCCCGGTTTCTTGTTTAGAAGAGTAACATAGGGGTCCTTCTGGAGCAGAGAGCCCATGTTGCCCTAGCTTTTTAAAGTAGGTCATAGAAGAAACATGGAAAATAATTTTAATAATTATGCCTACTTTTGTCATCGAAAAGCAAACCATAGTGGCATAGTTGTCACAATTGTATCCTTGCAGAGCTTAGGTTCTAGGTTCAGTTACCAAACACTGACCACAGTCTGCATGTTCTCTCTACGTCTGCATAGCTATTTTCCAAGTTACAAAAAATATCCTGATAGGGTAATTAACCCCTTCATGACTGAGGCCCTTTTTTCATTTTTTGCACCCATGTTATATTCCACATTTTAGGCCTGAAAATGACTTAAAACCCCCCAACATTATATATTTTCTGAATGCCAAGACCCTATAGAATAAAATGGTGGTAGTTGCAAATTTTTATGTTGCGCAATATTAGCGCAACTAACATTCATTAGTTAATCAAACATTTTTTTTATTTACTTAAATAGAGTTCATCCACTTCCTGGTCCACTTTGGCACAAATGATGTAATTGTGCCCAAACATTGCATCTTGGGAAGGTTACATCAGCAGTGCATTTGTGGTAAATCTCATGAGATCTCAGGGAATTACATTTTCCTCCCCTGAAATGATGTGCAAGGTCACATGTCTTAATCACATGTGCCAGAGTTCCAAGAAGTAAAGGGAGATCTAGAAAGTTGCCCTTAGTTAAAATGGCCACTGTTATTAGAATGTGAAAGGAAAGAGCAATAAGGTATGCCAAGAATAAAGAGTAAGAGCAATAAAGTATGTGTTTGTAGATTGTATAAAATATGTTGGTGTTACACTTGTAAATAAACAATACAAATTTTACCCCATTAGATAAAATCAGAAAAAGTTGGAATCCCCATCGTTTTTCTGTTACGTTGTTAGAATTAAACTTAATACGCATTATCCCGGGGGAATATAGCTACATTTTACCAAAACATAAAATATGTCCCTGCAAAAAGAAGTGAAAATCCCACAGTAACTAAATGGCTAGCTTGAGCTAACGTACCAAGTCTCCCTACATCTCATCATGAGGATGTATTATTATTTGTACAAGAATTTCAGCATACAGGTCATTCCGATTTTAACATGTAACAGGGGTGTAAAATGAAGAGAAAACTCTAAGGATTTTTACCTACTAAGAAAACAACACTTTATGCACAGAAGAAAAAAACAAATAAGTGTCTGTTCACTTGAGCATAAAGAATTGCCAAAAACAATAGTTGGGCACCAATAAGGTAAACAGAAAATGTGTTCTACTTGGATACATATAGAGGGTACGAACCAGTTTTATTTCAATGCTGTTAGCATTAGCATCCAAGGCATTCTCCACAAGCTCTTTAACCACACTGACCACAGCAGTAATCACTTGGGAGCTGGATAGTAATCGGATGGTTTCTGACGGCAAGTGGTGCATCTCAAACGAAGACTGCTGAGCAAATACAAACATGACAAAGTAAAACAAATATTCAATGGTTGACTAGATCAACTTTATAACTATAAAACTATTTTTACATAAAAAGACATAACTACCTGTATAAAAACCAAGATGGCCATGAAAGCGTCAAAGGCAGAGATAGCCCAAAAAGGACCCAACATAATGGCCAATAACACCATATTTCCCTGGAAGGATTTACACAAGAATAAGACACAATGGGGGGGGGGGGGGGGGAAAGAGCTCTGTGTTGTTTGATCTGTTTCAGTTTTGGTAAATTCCCCTCAATGTATGATCCTTATAGATTGTAAACTCTCAAGACCAAGGTCCTTCTAATCCATGTGTATGGTATTGGATGGATGGATGGTATTGTATTAGATGGAAGCTTTGAAAATGAGAGAGAAGCGAATTGGTTGCCATCGGCAAATGCTCTATGAGTTCTGTCTGCTCCAGTTTTGATAAATCCCCCTCAGTGTATGATCCTTATAGATTGTAAGCTCTCATGACCAAGGTCCTTCTAACCCATGTGTATGGTATTGTAATTGTACTGCCTACCCATATCTTGTAAAGTGCTGCACAAACTGTTGGCACTGTATACATCCTGTATAATAAGAATAATTTTGGTTAAAACAGACATATGTAAAAATTAGTTTGCAAAAAACAATTCCTTAATTTCCCCAGACCCCCAAACTTCTAACACTCTCTATAAGTAAACCTGTGGTTCTTCACCAGGGTATCTATACCCTTGGGGTATGGGACTGCAGCTTTGAAACAGCATTCTCTTTATTAGCGAACTTGAAATTGAAGTAGAAAAATTTAAATGTTAGATGACATGTGAGCAACACTGTCAAAAGCTGTACCTCGATTTTATGTATTGATTGCACAAAAACAACAGCAAAATCTCACTATCTGTAGCTGGATTGTGTATTTGTGAGTTGCTGTTTTTATATACAGTGGGGCAAAAAAGTATTTAGTCAGCCACCAATTGTGCAAGTTCTCCCACTTAAAATATGATAAAGTCCTTATCATTTCCCTTCAGCAGTTGTGTTTCTAGATATCCATATGTAAAGTAAAATCAAGCTAATTACATACTTTGTAGTCAAACTGGTACCTAATGGGACAAGTGATAATGGAAATTTTGACAGTCTGGTAAAAGCAGCATGGGGATATATTGGGCAATTTATTGGGGGGTCTGTCATCATAAGAGGTTATGAACCCCTGCTGCAAAACATGTTACATAGTTACATAGTATTTGAGGTTGAATAAAGACATTAGTCCATCAAGTCCAACCTATAGGATCTCATTTGTAGGAGTACTTGTACCCCTGTATATTACTGTCCCTTAAAAAATCGTCCAAAAGTTTCTTGAACAATTCCACGTTTTTTGCTGAAATCACTGCCTGTGGCAGTGAGTTCCAGACCTTAACCGCTCTAACTGTGAAGAACCACCTTCGCCCCTTGTGCTGGAATTTTTTTCCCACCAATTTTAGGTGGTGGCCTCTAGTTTTTGTAACGAGTTAATTTTAAATAGTTTATCGCCAATGTTGCTGTCACCATTGAACATTTTGTACATGGAGATCATATCCCCCCCTTAATCTCCTCACCTCCAATGTGAACATGTTTAAATTTAGTAGCCTTGTCTCGTAGCTCTTGTCCTCCAAAGTAAGGTTTAACATAAAACAAGTCACCAACTTGCGCCACTAGATCGATTGTTTATGTGTCGTATATTAATAGTCTTATACCAGTTATAAGAAATTTAAAAAAAATGTAAATCCCATCCCCCCCACGTGCACATACATACGCAAACACGCGATAGTACGCCTACGTGCAAAAACAAAAATTACCCTACATATTGCCATGAACGTCGCAGTGAGAGCAACCATTCTCAGGCCATCAATCACTGTTAACACTAAACTGATGAGCGGTAAAAGCTTTTAAAAATTGTGCCCTATGGGAAATTTCTTACCATTTGCACACACATAAATAAATAGTACAGCTCAAACCCCCCCAAACCATTATATATTTTCTGAAAGCAGAGGCCCTGTAGAATAAAAAAATGCTAGTTGCAATTTTTTATGTAGCACGGTATTTGCGCAAATGTTTATCAAACCAATATTTTTAGGATAAAAATATACTAAAATCAAGTTTAGGGCACAGAAACAGAATATAATAGACAATATTTTGGTAAAATATAAAAGATGGGGTCATGCCGGGTAAATAGATACCAAACATTCAAGCCTTAAAATTGCGCTTCCCTGTGAAGCTGCAAAAAACTTCAATACCCCAAATTTCCCGTAGGGCACAATATGTAATATGTGCCCTACGGGGATATGTATATGTAACATGTGTAGCGCAATTTTCGTTTTTGCACGTAGGCGCACCAACGTGTGTTGACGTATGTACTGTATTTTTTCCGTCTATAAGACACCCCCATGTATAGGACGCCCCCCACTTTTCTTACACAAAATTCAGAAATCAATATTTTCCATGCTCTTTTGTATAACTGATTACATCCAGTTTAAATTTTGCAGAGTAAGACAGCTTACTGATACCGGCATTTTTTTCGTTTTCTGACATTTTTATGGGCTCAGAATGCTCCGACATTACCGCCCTCTGTTGCATCTGGGCACTGGCTACAGGCTCTCCGCAGCATCAGCTGACATCGTGTACATAAGGCTCATGATTGGAGGAAACCTGTTAGCTTGTCTCTGCAATCGGAAGTTTCACTCGTGAGGCTAGTTTGCAGAGGTATCGGCAAGTTTCGCAACCGCGGTTCTCCTCTCGGCCCCCCGTGTATAAGACGCCCCTCCATTTTTAGGTAAATATTTTTAAGAAAAAGTAGTCTTATACACGGAACAATACGTTATGCGCATGCACGCGGCGGGCACTATAAAAAAATTGGGGGGCATTTTTAAAATTTTCTTATATGTTACTTTCATTTTTCAAACATTTTGCATTGTTTACACTAACCTTAATGCTATCACATAGGGGGCTAACAAGCCACCCTATGTAATATCAGATAGGATGTGATAGGACCCCAAAGAAGCAGATATCTGCTTCCCTAGCTTCTTCTCCTGGCTCTAAGAGCCAGAGAATGTACACAGTGACACCGGAAGTCATGAAAGCCGCTGAATCTCTCTCCGATTGTTGCGGGGACACACGCCGAGCCGGTATAGATGCCGCATAGCTTGTACATTATCACCCAACACCGGCTGTTTAATCACTTTTGCAGGCTGCCGTATATATACGTATTGCAGACCAGACATGGTTAAATGATCCATTTCTTTTTGTATCACATCAGGCAGGTATTGTAGTACATAGTTGATTGTAGATCTAAAGAAGATCAGTTTGGATAGTGTACGGTGAGCCTAAAGTGGAAGTAAAGTGTCCTAATTGAAAAACTGCTGACAGGCAGGATTTTTAAAGCAGAAGTGACTGTGTACGTCTCTTCTACTAAAAAAGATCCTACATGCCTGTCAGCATTTTTTTCTGTGCAGTTCAGTGCACAGACCCGGCATGCCGAGATGTAACTGCCATGTGCATATATGGGAGTTACATCATGCTGGCCGGCCAGCTAAACCAGACGCCGAAGCTGGGAGAAAGTGGTTCCGGAGGGGACAGCTCTGTGTTAGAGGGTATTCTTTAGGTAAGTGGGCTATAATGTGCTGTAGGCTGCGCATACTAGAACATGATGGCAAACACCCCCAGGGCTTATTTATTTAAATCCACTTCTGCTTTCACAAAAAAATGGGCTGTGCATAAACTAAAAAACACATCTAGCACTTCCATGCAACTTTATATCAACTGATGTAAATGTGCACTATGTGAAGCACTGAGTAAATTTCAGGCGCTATATAAATACCTGTAATAAATAATATCTCCAGGAGAAAAAACAACTAGGGTCTAGTTGCTACTAGCAGCAAAAATATGTATTATATTACTCATTAGTAAAGAGGAACTTTACCCACCAATTTAATGTCTCACAAAACAGTTATTTTATGGCGTGCCAACAGTCGAGGTTGTCACTGTGCTTATTCCAGCTCTTAACCAACTTTCAAGCCCTCAAATAGCTGATCACATGAGCAGCACCATGGCAACTGAAAATCAAAATAGAGGCTAAGATGGCACCTTCCTTTGCTGTAATGAATACGAGGTTGTAGTCCCCCTTTAAGAAACATGCAATAACTCCTACAGGACACTGCCAAGTGGCTGCAATACATTTCACATCACTGCTGTTTAGATAAACAGTGCCCTGGCTGCCTTGTAGAATACTCCAGTTCTCATTGACCACCTAATAGGACCATAAAACAGCATGTAGTACGCCTTCACATCGCCTGGAAAGATAAGATTCCTAATATACCTGCCCCAGTTCCCTTCACACTGCAGGTAGATGAACCATCTCTGATCCACGTGACCCATACACAGTGCTTGGACGCTGGTTGATGCCGTCACTGGGGTCTGACATGTGGGAGGGAGCATACCCCGTCTGCTGCTGCAGCAGCACAGTTCGCAGGCTGCCATACCTCCTTATATCCAGCAGGGGGCAAAAGAGAAGTGTTATTCATCTGCTGCTATGAACTGCCTCCTGGGTTACAGCTCTCTGGAACCCGACTGTCCGTTCTCAATAAAATCACAGCGCCTCTACAAAGATGGCGACTGCAGCTGTCTAAAGTGTGTAAAGTTTTGTTGAAGTGTGGCAGTCCGTAGTAATGATGGCGGCGGTAGACGTGGAAGAAGAGAGTGTCTTGGCCTCGGTGTTTCGTAGCAGCTTTCCGGACAGCTGGCGGGACAGCCCAGACTTCGCTGCCTACCTGCTGGAGCTCAGCTCCTTCGGGGTAGACAAGCTACGAAGGGAGCCGGAGCGGCTGAGCGAGGAGCGGGCGCAGATCCTGCAGCAGACCCGGGAGCTGGCCTTCACCCACTACAAGACCTTCATCCGCACTGCCGACTGCACCGAGCTCATCTACCGGGACTTCGGACAGGTGGAGGACAATGTGTCCCGACTACTGGCCAAGCTGCCCGGCTTCCAAGAGACCTGCAGGTACCTTGTCCCTCCATCACCACCATGTCATCTCCATCTTCCTACTCCCCATACCCCTGTCACCTCCATCTTCCTACTGCCTGACATCCAGGAGATCTGCAGGACACCACCATATCACTGACCACATACCCCCTGTCATCTCCATCCTCCTACTGCCTGACGTCCAGGAGATCTGCAGCACACCTCCATCACCATCCTATCACTGACCACATACCCCCATGTCATCTCCATCCTCCTACAGCCTGACTTCCCAGAGATATGCAGCACACCTCCATCACCATCCTATCACTGACCACATACCCCCATGTCATCTCCATCCTCCTACTGCCTGACGTCCAGGAGATATGCAGGACACCTCCATCACCACCATATCACTGACCACATACCCCCATGTCATCTCCATCCTCCTACTGCCTGACGTCCAGGAGATATGCAGCACACCTCCATCACCATCCTATCACTGACCACATACCCCCATGTCATCTCCATCCTCCTACTGCCAGATTTCCCTTCGATCTGCATGTACCTTGTCCTCCATTACCACCATATCCCTGTCCTCCAGAGACCTTGCCCATCCAGTATTATTGTCTTCTTCTTATACCCCTGTACCTTTCCTGCCATCTGTATTGCCACCATGTGTGTGTCCTCCGTCCATCAGTCAGTATTGCTCCTGTTGGCAAGACTTGATTGTCAGGTTTCAGCCGTCTGTCATTTTTGCCTCTATCTCCTTGTCACCCCAGTGTGTAAATCCTGCCCCCTTCCCCCCTCTTTTTCTGTCACTGTCAATTCTGCACCCTCCTGTCTCCATTTCCTAGTCACTTCTGCTTACCTTACCTTGCTTGTTGTCTATCCTCTCCTGTCACCTGCTGTTGTCTTTAGATTCTGCTGCTTATGTATTATTCTGTATCCTCTCCTGTTACTTCTATCACTTCTGTCTTTGATTTCATTCATCCTCATTACTGTCATCCCCTGTCTTCTCTCTATTGTCACCCGCTCTCATGTTGTTGCCATTGAGATTGCACACCCCTTTTCTGTCACCCTGTGTCATGTAACAAATGTAAGTAGACTGTTGTGGTTTCAGGGGTTTTGTGAAGCAGGCGGAGGATATCAGTGCCAGTCGGCGTATGAATACACTGACTCTGAACCGACATACAGAAATTTTAGAGATCTTGGAGATCCCACAGTTAATGGACACTTGTGTACGTAATGGATATTATGAAGAGGCTCTGGAGCTCGCCGCCTATGTCAAACGCCTAGAGAAGAAACATTCCTCTATACCTGTCATCCAGGTCAGTTTCATTGATCGTCTAAAAAAGCTCAAAGCTATTCCTCTTACTCCTACACATGTGTATTCTGCAGTTGGTTTTCATGTGGAAAAAAGTTCACTGATCACTTAGCCACCAAATGGCTGCTTTAAAAGAGAACTCAAGCCAGGCCAAACCCTTATATTTTTGGCTTTAGTTCCCTTTTTGGTCACAGAAGGACATTTACTAAAATACTCCTGTGACCCAAATTCAGCATGTAGGGGCTGTTGCCTGCTATATGCTGACAGTGCAGAGCCGCACTGCAGCCGGCAAGGATCCCAATCCACCCCACTACCTGATTGACAGCTGGCTCTATTACAGTCCTATGTACAGCAAAGCACAGACTGGGAAAGGGACACACGGAACACAAGAAGCCAGTCAGTTGTGCTGTAGTGCTAACATGCCGATAGAAGGAGAAAGCAGAGTGACGGAGATTAGCTCATCCGTATGCTGCTTCTTCTTTGACTGTCCAGTCAGTAATTCTTCTGCTCTGCCAGATAGGACTTTGCTTTGTGGTAGGACTAGGTAAATCTCAGGACTGGATGGACAGAAATACAAATCCTTTGGAAAATAAAATGGCTTCCGTGTAATTATCCCCTTCAGTGACATAGCTTCAGAAATTGGGAACCGGAGCAATTTTGTCATTTTTGCTGCGTGTTTCTTTAACCATAATTTCCATGTTCCTCATGCATTCCACCTACACATATTCTTGTATACCTTTTTTTTTTAGAGGACAAAATGGGCTTTAATTCGATGTGATGTATGCATATATACTTTTTTTTCTTATAAAAAAAGTCAGAAAAATAAATGTTTTCACAGTTTTGGCAATACTAATGTGTACATAATTAGTGTAGCTAACTGAAAGTAATTCATAATAAGTTCTTATTTATCCTGATTTTATAGGGTATATCATGCCTGGGATTTAAGATTATTTTGGGAGTTATAGGTCGTGAAAAACAATTGTAGCCTTCTCGGTACTATATCTTTTTTCCTTCTTCATTTTTTTTTTTTTTTTACATGTTTAACCAGTTGACATCCGTGTTGTTATACCCCCCTTCCCATCCAGGCCATTTTTCAGTATTCAGCGCTGCTGTACTTTGACATTTATTCCGTTATGCAACGCTGTACTCAAACAAATTTTATACCATTTTTGGGGACAGATAGAGCTTTCTTTTGGTGGTATTTATTCACCACTGGGGTTTTTTATTTTTTACTATATTAAGGAAAAATTACCGAAATAAATAAAAAAAAAAAAACAGTTTCCCCTCTATTT
>NW_017307750.1:244803-280088 GCF_000935625.1 Nanorana parkeri
TATACGATCGGCTGGCTATAGAGCTGCCGATCGGGTATATGTAAAACAGCCGGTAAAGGCTCTCTGCAGTGTACGGGCTTTTCCTGCCCGTGCGCGCACGCAGAAAAGAAATGTCTGGAGACTGCAACCTGCTAATGCAGCTGTGCCGTCCGTCCTTTTTTTTTTTCAACGGGCGGATGGCAACTGGTTAAACACTGTATTTTTTATTTATGTATTTTTTGAACCAGGAGCACAAAGGGGTTATTATTTTTTTTTAAACAGGGGCTTCGATACTTAGCATTTCTGAAGAGAATACAATTTACTGGTTTGTAACACACAGGCGGTTCGCAGCTGCACAACACAGTGAGATGCTGCCGGTGTTCTGTCAAAAGCTCCAACTTGTCCAGATCTCCAACTGGTGATGTGATGTCTAGTGACTTGTTAGTAGGAGATTGAGACCAGATGGCGCTATTGCGCCAGCCGTGGCAGTGTAATAATCCTTGTCAAACTCTCGATTTTCCCCTCACTTCGCCTGCGAGGCTTTACAATCCTTGTCCAGTCCCCCAACCCCCGAGTTGGAGGACTCAGCGGGGATTGTGAAGCCGTATAGGCGCAGTGAGGGGAGTTTGATAATTTGACATGGATTCTTACACTGCCGGCGCATGCGCAATAGTGCCCTCTGGTCTCAAACTCCTACTGGCAAGCCACCGGATGTGACATCACCAGTTGGAGATCTTTCAACAAAACACCGGCTTTGTGGCTGTCACAGCTCTGTGATCCCAGCAATCGGCTATCACTGTGACCACCTAATCTGCTGTTAAGGGTCTGCCTCGGCCCCCGAGGGACCCATCAACAGTAACTCAATGAGCGCTGGTCCTTCCACAGACCAGCACTCATTGTAGCACATGACGGGATTATCCCATCTCCGGTCGCCTGAACGATCGTCGTCAGTCGGGAAGGGGTTAATTAGTGTGTTTTACATATTGGTTTGGGATTCAGCTTTACAATTATTTCTATTACATATACACACAAAAATGACAAATGTCAATGGATTGTTTCTCCAGAATTTCTGTATAAAACTGTTGTCTGTTTAAAAGTATCATCTATCTGTCACTGGGTGCTGTAGTGACATGCCATTTGGGCTGTGTACATGCACGTTCAGTAGGCAGATCCCTTTTTGTTGACACTGAAATGAAAGTGCTCTCTACCAGTTTGCAATAGCTATACAAAAGGAGTGGTTCTAGTTTATTTTTGTTTTCTTGTGGAGTAGCGAAGCAACAGTATTTTTGTCTTCTGACACTATTTGATTTTGTTTCTGTCGGCAGGGAATAGTGAATGAAGTCAGACAATCTTCACAGCTCATGTTGAATCAGCTTCTGCAGCAGCTCCGCAGTAACATTCAGCTTCCGGTCTGTTTGCGTGTGATTGGCTACCTTCGCAGGATGGATGTCTTCACCGAGGCAGAGTTGCGTATCAAGTTCCTCCAGGCCCGGGATGCTTGGCTACGATCTATGCAGAGCTCCATCCCTCAGGATGACCCATATTTCCACCTGACTAAAACCATTGAGAGCTGTCGTGTCCACTTGTTTGATGTCATCACACAGTATAGGGCTATATTCTCTGATGAAGATCCTCTCCTGTTACCACCTCCACCCAGCGGCCTTTTGCCTGTGAATGAGTCTGCCATATTTCATGGTTGGGTGCTCCAGAAGATTAGCGAGTTTCTACAAGTGCTGGAATGTGACCTCCAGAAGGGTGTAGGAAGCCGACTGGATTCTCTTTTGGGTCAGTGCATGTACTTTGGACTGTCTTTCAGCCGCGTTGGTGCAGATTTTCGTGGTCAGCTAGCACCTATCTTTCAGCGTGTTGCTGCTGAGACTTTTGCACGAGCTGCCAAGGAAGCTGTGGAGAAGTTCCAGGAGGAGATGAACATGTATACACTGATCTCCAACCCCATGGTAATGGGCACCAGTATCCCACCAGTCTCGACACCACCTGCCCAGCCTGGAACCTTGCAGCCTCCCATGGTACTCCTGGACTTCCCTCCACTAGCCTGCTTTCTTAACAACATTCTGGTGGCCTTTAATGACTTGCGCCTTTGCTGTCCAGTATCAGTAACTCAGGAGGTGACAAACATATTACAGGATTCTTTAGAAAAGGTAATTTGTGTGCTGTCCCTAGTATTTGAGCTAAAGATGTAAATAACTTGCATGAAGCAATTGACCTCTAAGTTGAAACAACGTTCATGGCATAAACTGCATACCTCAAACTAGGGATGCACCGATACTAGTATCGATATCGCTGTTGATACCGAGTATTTGGGCGAGTACCCGTACTCACCCAAATGCTTCGATGCCTAGCCCGATACTTCCTGTATCAGGAAGCCGGGCAGCACGTCATTACACGCTGCCCAGTTTCCTGATTGGCGGGGAAGCGGCTAGATGCTCTCTTGTCACGCGAGAGCATGGAGCCGACATCCCGGACAATCAGGAAGCCGGGCGCCGTGTAATGACACAGCGCCCGGCATTCTGATTGGCCGGGAAGCCAGCTTCATGCTCCCTCGCCATCTCATGACAAAGGAGCATGGAGTTGGCCTCCCGGCCAATCAGAAAGCAGGGCGCCGCGTCATTACATGGCGCCCGGCTTCCATGATTGGCCAGCAAGCCGGCTCCAGCTGGATACCGGAGGAAGGCCGCTCCTGGCTGGAGAAGCCCGGGGGTGACAGGCGGGACATGCCAAGGTGAGAGGGGACAGAGATTCGCAGTATACAGCCGAGCACTTGTAATAGGGAATATGCTGTAATATCCCTTCTTCCTTTTTTGTTTCTTTTGGCTGTGATGCTTGAACCCTAACTCCCCGTTAAGATTGGGAGTGAAACCAGGGTTCCGTCTGAGTAGCCTCCGCAGTTGCGATCCACAAACGCCGAAACTACCCCAGGTGTTACAGCACTGTAGAGACATGCTGGATCATATGATTATTATGGGGATTCGTATGGGACGGCTTTCTTGATAATCGTGAAGCCGGGTGGCGAGTCTTTACACGCTTCCCGGCTAATCGGGAAGCCAGGTGGCTAGTCATTACACACCACCTGGCTTCCTGAATTGGACTTCCGGTACTCGATAATTGGTATCGGTACCAAAATACCGGTATCGGTCTATCCCTACCTCAAACATTAGACTGTCTGTAGGGCAAGAGAGATGGTCTTAAGGGCTTTTCGTGTATAAGTGTTCAGTAAAGGGAATATAAAGTGGTTTTGTACATATTTTCTTTTATTTGTAAAATGTTAAAGCACAACTGTATCCTCCTCAAAAAATAGTTAAACTAACAAATACTAGCTTTGACTCAACAGGAAGTCACATAGATAGCAGTGGTCATTTAGTTCTGGAGCTGACAGGCAGAATGCAAATGGGAGGGAAGAGAGGGAATGAGTCGGTAGAGGAGACATGAGGGTGCTTGAAGCGTCCTCTTATCTACTTTTCAGCTCCAATAGGAACCATGGAGAAGAAAAGTAGCCACCCTCTGGCAAGAAGTTATGTGACCTGACAAATTGTTTTTAGCAGCATTTAAAGGGACACAATTAAAAACTGAGCTAGCTCATTAATAAAATTAAGATCTACAATATAATCATTTTATAATTTATGGGTTTAGTTTTGTTTTAAAGCCTCCGGTTTTTTTTGGTTTTTTTTTTTGCAAACATCTACTGCTAGCAAGCAGTAGATATGGAAAAAGTTTTGTTTTTTTAAAACGCTTTAACAGCGGTTTAAACTTACCCCGTCTTCGCAGCGCGCTCCCGTCAGAAAATCCAAAACTGCTCCGGCGGCCGCAAAGCATCTTGGGGCGGGCACATGCGCAGTTCTGATTTTCGGCCCAGGAGACGAGGAGAGACACAAGGTAAGTATATGGACGTGTGCACCCGCATGCAGACACCGTGGGCAGGAAGTGCCAGCAAAGACAGAGGAGTTACGCTGGATCGGAGAGCTGCCGCACCGCTGGAGGGACAGATAAAAACATCAGGAAAGAAGATCGAATAAAGAGACATCATTTAAGTGCTGACATTAACAATGGTGGGAGGGAAAACATTTTTTGACTTTATCCTCTTTGGCGGTATTCTCGAGTGTGGCTCAGGTCGGGGTTCATTTTCAGTACTAGAGCTGCAACAGTTAATCGATTTAGTCGATTAAAATCGACGATTGAAAACGTTACCAACGTTTTCGATCGTCGATTCGTCGGCTATCGATTGATTTCCCTGTTCGGGGCTCTACACGCGGCCTGAAGCACACGCTGCTCACGTCCCGCCGTGCCCACAGGACGCATAAGCCACGCCCACCGCACGCTGCTCCCGCCGACCACTCGCGCAGCTGGGCGGATCCCGACATAATTGTCTGAGACGCTGTGGCTTCTCAGTATACCGCGAGCTGTAGCTCGCGGTATACTGACCTTAGGTTGACCTCCCGTTACCCTAAGGAGATCTATGGGGAAAAGCCTCAGCCCCATAGTTCTCTTAAGTAAGGTGTCTTTTTTTTCTTTTTAATTTTATGGTTCTGATGAGGTGATGACCAACATTCTTTGACTTCTGTCTTCTCCACAGGTTGTGAAAACCATCCGGTCATTCCATCGAGCTGAGGAAGCCGCTTTCAGCCCTCAGGAAAGTGAATTGTTTATTCAGTTCTGCACAGTTTTCTTAGAGGACCTGACGCCATATCTGAACCGCTGTTTACAGGTTCTTTTCCCTCCGGCTCAGAGGGCTCAGATTTTAGGTACAAATATCTCTGTCTGTTTGGGAAATACCAGGGATCTCTTATTGACGACCTATAAAACTATAGGTTAGGCTGAAGGAAAGAAAATTAAAATAGTGAAAAACAAATGTAACACTGTAACTCAGCACTCAATGAGAGACAGCGATTAGGATTGTTCTGGCAAAGTATATAATCGTGTATTATTATGATAGTATATAATCATAAGGTAAATGATAGTAAAAGGTTGTATAAAATAAGTAAGTCAAAGGCAGTCCTTCTGTGACTATGTAGATATATATTTGCTGTGAAATGCTAATGGTAAAAAAGGAAATACCGGTATGTGCAGTGGCATTATTGCAGCTAATTGTAGCCAAGGATCAAAAAAGTTTCCTGTGCTCCTCGGCTACATCTAGTGGCCATAAAGCAGTGTGGATATAAAAGTCAAATGTACGCAGAGTGAACATTTTACAAATACACCCTATAAAGAAAAAACTGAAAAAAAAAAAAACCTATTTAGTTTGTTCAGATAAGAAATATGCTTTGCCTCTTTGTGTGGTTAATCCACATGCGGCTGACTTGTTTTGGAAGATGCAAGCTCAGTTCTTTTATCCTTACCGCATGAGTTACTGACCCTGAACAAATCTGCCACCAGTAATCGAGTCTACAATACCAGCTCCTTTATCTTTCTTGACCGGTGCCTCTTAAGTCTTTCAGAGGGCTTTGTATTGTATTATATGGCCTTGGCTTTCATTAGGGATGCACCGATACTAGTATCGGTGCTGAGACCTAGTATTTGGGCGAGTACTCGTAGCCGGCGCCATGCTCCCTTGTCACCTAATGTCGAGTGAGAAGGGAGCCGACTTTCTGGCCAATCAGAAAGCCGGGCGCCACGTCATTACACGCTGCCTGGCTTCCTGATTGGCCAGAGAGCCGGCTCCATGCTTTCTCGTCACCTAATGACGAGAAGCATGGGTGTGCTTCCCTGCTAAACGGGAAGCCGGGTGGCAAGTCTTTACACGCCGCCCGGCTTCCCAGCTCATCGGGAAGCCAGGCGGCGAGTCATTACACGCCGCCTGGCTTCTTTAATGGACATTCGGTATTCGGTATCAGCGAGTACCGGAAAAAGAATATCTGTACTTGTCCTCCATACCGATATCGGTGCATCCCTATCTTTTATGTAACCTGAAAAAGACTGCTAGACAAAAAAAAGCCATAATAAATGGTTGCTTCCTTGTTTGAATGCATTGTTTGCTGCCCAAAATGAATGTTGCTCATCAGATTCCCAGCTATAGCTCCCGAGGCCTTCTATCACAAGCCTTTCCCTGACATCAGGCTCAAGCTTGCTATAACCAGACTGTCAGAATCGGAACATGGACATGTTAGAATGTATCTGGGCAAGTTGCTGTGTGTTTATTAATGAGCATTCTATATGTCTTTCCAGGTGTGCCCGCTACACAGCTTTCTCGTTATGGCAACTTGGGCTCTATCAATGTCCATGTTCTGCAGGAAGCCTTGGAGGGACTATTACCGCACAAGGAGCCTGTACTTGTGGTAGATAGAGAACCAGTGACCACACTGCCAACTGACTATGAACCGGAGAAAGCTCTTACACTCACTGAGAGTGTAGAAGTACCCGAAAAAGACAATGAACAGATACCTTCTGCTCTTACAGAGACAGCTATGCCTGCAGGAGATGACCAGTGATTGGTATAATAGGAACATAATGATGACAGGTGGGATGTGTCTGATACTCTGAGAAAAGACACTCCAGCTAAAACTGGTATACTGGGTTGATAGTGGTCTGCTGAATCACCCTTTGAATTTCTTTCTCTGTGACTCCAGCAATCCGATCTCCCTGTTGGGGTCTCTGGCACTGCTCCACCATAAAAAATGTCTTACCAGGGAGCTTACCACTAGAGTTCTGGAGACTTAGGAAAATTGTGGGTCTTTCAGCCAGATTTATGCAGAGCGGCAATATCAGTTTCACATGAGAGGATAATACATGTGGATCCGTGAGATGGTGATTGCGTATTTATACAGAGGTGTTTACATTCCAGTACAGAGGAAAATCAGTGTGTATTCTGAGTGGTTTACTAATTTTCACTTCCCTATATAATTATTATTTAATTATCATGCATCACTTTAACAGAATCAAATGGCTCTGGATCAATAGTTGGCATTTGCTCAGTTTATTTTTCAGTCCCTGTCGTTATTTATTCATACTGACTAGAACCCCATTGCACGGTACATAAGGTGCAGTGCACCACATGAGCACCCTTAACACGATAACAAAAAATACTGAGGGCAATTTATCAAAACTGGAGAAAACAGAATCTGGAGCAGCTACCCATTGCAACCAATCCGCTTCTATCTTTCATTTGAAAAGCCTAACTGAACAAATGGAAGAGAGAAGCTGATTGGTTGCCATGGGCAACTGCTCCAGATTCTGTCTGCTCCAATTTTGCTAAATCCCCTCAACTGTATGTTTAATGTCTGCACCCTTAACACGATGCACGATAACAACAAAATACTTTGAGGGGAATTTAACAAAACTGGAGCACCCAAATCTGGAGCTGTTGCCCATGGCAACCAATCAGCTTATCTCTTCAGTTTAGATTTGAAAATCAAAGAGAGAATCTGATTGGTTGCTGTACACAGCTGCTCCAGTTTTGATAAATTCCCCACTGTATGTTAACGTTTGTGCTGTGAAAAATGCAGGTGTGAAGGGGCCCTAATGGAAACCTGTGCTGAGAGAATATGTAGGCTACCATAACTGACCCCGGTTTCTGAAAATACTAGATGTGTAACTGTTACTGATCCTAAACGCGTATGGCTATCCCACTTTATGCAGGACTGTTCTTGGCTAGTACGTCCAGGAGGATTGTTGTGCGCATACTTCTATCAGTACAAGTTTCCTTTAACAAGACCTGGTCATTGACCAGCCGCTTACCCTTGAGTGGAGTCTGACCTGTGGGGCATATACTGCAATTTCAGCTTTCTAATGGTTATTCTTGTACCTTTCTCCAAAAATACTTTATCTCTCATACACTGAACATGTACAAATTGTAATAAAATGATTCTGTTCTTGTTATTTTAGCCTAAAGCATATGTCAAGGCGAAAAGAATACTATTTAGAACATTTCTGGAATACATGCCCATTTTCCCATGCTTAAACCCTTTAAGCCAGGGTTCTCAAACCTCCGACCCTCCAGCTGTGGTGAAACTACAAATCCCATGATGCATCTCTTCGGGAGTCGTGGCTGTGAGAATCTTGCAATGCCTCATGGGATTTGTAGCTCAACCACAGCTGGAGGGCTGGAGGTTTGAGACCCCCTGCTTTTAAGCACACTGCCTGTACAGAAAAATAACTATGCCAGAAATATAGTACATTCCTACCTTCCTCTTTGACATGAAACATGGCACTGAATAACTAAGCATAATGGATTGCAAAAACCACAGACCTGCCCTCCTCTCTATAATAAAACAGCCTATCTCAATTATATGCCTTTTGGCATCCTTATGGGTTCCTTGTAATTTCTGCACAGCGCTATCCAATTCCATGGTCAGGCAGGCCACCAGCACTGTGGAAATGAATAGGGCTAATCCAAGGTGGGTCGGATCCATTCAGGAAAGGATGACAGTTCACCTAAATCCAGGCCAGTTTCGCCTCCTGCCCTCTTCCATGCTGTGGCTGGTCATTGATGTGTTGGTAAGACTTTGATGGGTGTGGGGGTCTTCTGATGTGAAGTGGGGCTACTAATAGAAAAGGGAGGATTCTGTTGCGAAAGGGGGGAATCCCCATGGGGGTTATTTTTGCATGGGGTCATGCCTTAAAAATTTTTTACCAGACCCCTGTAATTGTGAGGTATGGATTTTGGAAACATTTACGTTATTTACATATGTGTACACAGGCAGAGAGCACAGGAAGTTATCAACTTGCATGATTTATGCCAAAATTAACTGGTATTTTTTGCACTTATCGAACAGATACAGACTTGGACAAATTTGTTGGGGGTTCTTTATTGTATGTGCACAACAATTTTCTCTGAAATAAATTGAAACTAACAATAGTAATTTGCATCCATCAGTGTTCCATTAAAAAAAAAGTCAGACATTGCTTTTGATTTAACAGAATATTTTGCATAATAAAACCAACATTATTCCTTTGAGCCCACTGTCGTTCAATCACTGGTACAGTCAGACACTGATGCACCTTGACCTTAGATTTCAGCATGTATCTTTCCCATGGACCTTAAAGGAGAACTATGAGGTGAGTGCTTTTCACTCGCCTCATAGTTCTAAGCCGACCTGTGACAATGAGACTGTCACAGGTCGGCTCAATAGATCGGGAGGTGAGGGAACACATACCGGGTTCCCTCACCTCTCGATACTTAATATTTGTAAATGTAGCCACAGGAAAATCCAGCTGCTTGGAGCTGGTCTTATAGCCTTTACCTTTCTCATGCTGGTCTATTATTTTCTTTGATTCCCTCAGACAACTCTCTCCTTTGCTTGCTTTGGTCCAGGTTCAGTGTGGTGCACACGATGATACCTTATAGTCACAGAGTGACTATTTTCCTTGATCTAAATTAGAGGTGCACCGAAATCAAAATGTTAAAACCGAAATTAACAAAAAAAATGTCAGGCCGAAACCGATACCGAAAATGTTTTTTATTTTTTTTAAATATTTTATAAACTTAAATTTTTTTATATTTATTTAATTTATTAAATATTTTTTATTTACTTTTAGGGGCTTCGGGGAAATATTGAGGGTCTAAACAGACCCCTGATATTTCCCTTTTAAAATAGAGAAAGAGATTGAGAACACAGAGTCCTCAATCTCTTTTTCTGTGTCACCTGTTATCAATGAACAGGAATCCTCTGAGTGTTCCTGTTCATTGATAACATGAGAACATTGTTTACTATAACTACAACTATGAATGAATGGGGGTGATGTAGATCACTCCCATTCATTCATTCATATTTGAGGATATAGTAAACATACCATGTCCTCAATTATGTACAAACACTCAGCGATCACTGATAGCTGAGTGTTTTGTACCCGCTCTCCTCTCTGACACGCTGTCACAGGAGGCTGATCGAGCGGTGTAGAGAGGAAAGCCCAGCCTCCTGTGACAGCGCTGTCTCTGCCCCCACACCGCTCTGCCGGACTGTGATAGGCGGCAGAGCGGTGTGGGAGGAGAGACGCCGGCCGCTCACAGCGCTCTCGTCCTGCAGAGCTTGGCCGGCTTTCACTTTCTTTTCTCCCCGCTGGAACACAGAGCAGCGTCCAGCGGGGAGAAAAGAAACCAGGGATGTGCCGATGTATTGGCCGAAACATGGCTCTTTCGGCATTATGCCAAAAGTGCCATTTTGGCACAATCCTTGCTCTTTGACATACCAAAGGCATGCATGTATACAAAAGATAACAATTATAATTTCATTACTCTTCTGGAGGAGTGAAGTATTCCTTCAATGACCTGTAAGGGGACCAATAAATTTGTCCACGATTGTATAACAAAACACTTTTGATGGTATATTTAGCACATAAAAGAAGGTCATTGTTATGTTTTACATACACTTTAATCAATACAATTAAATCCTAACAAATCTGTGCAAATGAACTGGATTGAATCCGCACTATCTTCTAATATGTTTCCTAAATCTGATGTTGGCAATGTCATAGCTACATGTATGGATATCCACAAGACCCTTGATTCACAATATATTATTGCAGAGAACGCTTTTTTTTTTTTTTTGGAGGACACAGCAGGGGCAGATGTCACATTGTGTGATTTATAATCTTCTGATGGAGATTCATCCTGCCTCACTGCCTGAGGAACTCCTGCTAAAATGACCTCATTTGCCAATGCACCCATCTGACCATCGGGATCGAAGAAGAAATGTGCCTAGAAGACTCAGGCATCGAGAGGCTGAGAGACGATTGGAGGACATTGCAGACAGGGCTTTCTGCCAAATCTTGACCAGTTTGTCCTCTGGTAGGGATATGGTGTTAAAAGTGTCCAGATGGGCTCCTAAAAAGACAATTTCACGGGAGGAAGTCAGGTGAGATTACATAGATTATCAAACCAAAATGCTGAAGAGTTGCCAAGAGAATGTCCTGTCTTGAGCAATAAGGAGAATGTCGTCCAAGTAATGATTCACCCCGAGACCTTGCTCTCTCAGAAGAGTGATAATCTTCATGAATGTGCTGGGTGCGGTGGAGATGCCAATAGAGAGACCGCAAAATTGAAAGCGATGGTTCAGAAAGAAGAACCAAAGGTACTTTTGGAATCGATGCTGAATGGGAACAGGCGGGTATGCGTCTGATAAATCGACCGACATCCAATCTCCCTGCCTGATGGTTAGTAGTGATGGGCCGAACAGGCCCTAGTTCGGTTTGAATTCGAACTTTAGAACATCCAAAAAGTTTGAACTCGAACTTAATGCAAGTCTATAGGGGTAGAACTTTTTTTTTTAAAAAGTATTTATTTTAAAGCGTGCAGTTCCCCCTCCCAAACAATACCAGACCCATTTAGGTCTGGTAGGAATGTTAGGAGGGACCCCATTAAAAAACAAAAAGCGTTGGGTTCCCACAAAGGTCTGGTAGGAATTTTGGGAGGGACCCCATGTAAAAAACAAAAAAGTGTGGGGTTCCCTCTTAAAGTCATACCAGGCCCCTAAGGTCTGGTAGGAATTTTAAGGAGGAACCCTACCCCCAAAAATGGGGCACCCAGATGCAGCCGCCCCTTGTGAATGAGTAAGGGGTACTTGTACCCCTACCCATTCACAAAAGGGTTAAAATTAATTTAAAAGTGCAAACTTTTATCAAAAATCCTTTATTTAAAAAAAAAACAAACATAAAATTGATCCATCAACGTAATCCAGGGTCGATCACAGCATCCAGCGTTGTCCACGACGACATAAAAAAATAAATAGAAATAATTTTTTTTAAACGACCGCCATCCCGTCCGCTGCGACGAACACCCGCCGCAGAATGCCATTTTGCCGGCAACTTATAAACAATTGGGCGGAGCTAGCAGTGACAGCTAGCTCCACCCAACTGTTTAGAGTTGTAACAGGTGAGCCATGATTGGGCAGAATCATCATGACTTTGTCCAATCCTGGCTCTCACAGTTCTCTTTGACCTGATTGGGCAAAGTCTTGCACCTGACCTGTGGTCAGGTGCATGGCTTTAGCCAATCAGGGCTCTCCAGCAGGTGAACAGCCCGCCGAACGCTCTGATAGTTTGTGTGCTCGGCGAACACACGAACTAGCGATGTCCAATAGACATGTGCACTGCCAAAAAATTAGTTTCGTTTCGTTTTAAATTCGGATTTGTGTTATTTCGTTTTTCAGGATTCGGGTGTGAAAGTCGATTCGGAATTCGGATTCGGACGAAATTCGGTAGCGTTAGTACGAACGTTTGTTTCGTTTTCTGTTCTTATTCGTTTCTTATTCGTTTGCAGCAAAAGTGACATTTGAGGGGGAAAAATATTTTTCTCCTTCTCTAATGTCACTTTGCTCCAACGAACGAAACGAATAAGAACAGAAAACGAAACGAACGTTCGTGCGAACGCTACCGAAATTTCGGAAATGGAAATTCGGATTTGTTTGCATTCGTTATGTCTGTAATTCGGAATTCGGATACATCCGAATGTCCGAATTTACGAAAATTCGTCCGAATTTCAATTCGGAACGAAACGAATCGCACATGTCTAATGTCCAAGTCGAACTCATGTTCGGCTCTAACATAGAGCCCAACCCTAATGGTTAGAATTGACTCAAGGGATTCCATGCGGAAATGTTGAACCCTTATGAATCTGGTTAGCTTCTTTAAATCCAGTAACGGCCTTAGGTCTCCGGATTTTCTGGCGACCAGGAACAGAGGAGATTTAACATTCAGAAAGTGTTGGGCAGTGGGGACAGAACAGATGGCTCTCTTCTCCAGAAGCTTTGTTATATACTGAATCAGGATATTCAATCTGTCCTGCGAATGCAAAACCTTTGTAGTGATAAAGAGGGCACAGGGAGGAGTACGCTTGAACCTCCAGTGGTGACCTAAGGTGACTGTTGAGATGACCCAGGATTCTTGAAAGAATTGCTTTCGTGTGTTGGCATAATGTAGAAGACATGCTCCAACCTGCCAGTAGTTGTCAAAAAAGTTTCCTGTTCTCTTGAGAAGATGTCATTGCATTTTTCTTTGTTAATCGAAACAGAGACGACTGGGTTCCCTTCCAAGGACACCTGAATTCACGACCCAGCTTGTATGACCTGGCGTTCCTTGCCCTATCCGACAGGATCCTACGATCACCGGAATTTTTTCGTGCGTCTGGGCCTATGGTTCTGGGGGAGAATTGCTGAGTCCAATTTTCCTACAAAAAGATTAGACCCATCAAAAGGGATTTTGCACCAATTTGATTTAGAGGCTTTATCGTCTTGCCAAAGCTTCAGCCAGAGTGCCCTCCTTGCAGGGACTGTATGAAGCATAGTTCTAGCGGAGCTTCTTACAATGTCTATGGCAGCTTCTCCGACAAAATCTCCAGTTAAGTTTAGCTCTTGGAGAGTGGAGATAATTTTGGTCTCTTTCCACATCCACCTTTAGGGCTGCCTAAATGTTGGTAGTCACAGCTAAAATAGCCCTGAATACAGAAGTAAGGGCTTACCTGTAGAGTAAGCTCTTCTAATATCCAAGTTGGCTCTGCAGTCTAGCAGATCTCTGAAAGAGACTGAATCTTCCATGGGAAGTGTAACATGTCTTGCTAGGCGAATTACTGCTGCGTCTACTAGTTGTGGATCCACTAGGCTCGATATACAGGTGAAACTCGAATAATTAGAATATTGTGCAAAAGTAATAGCAGTAAGTGCTGCAAAAGGGGCCCAAACCAAGTACTGAGTACATATGCATGCTTGTACTTTTCAGGGGTCCGATATTGTTCTATGTACAATCCTTGTTTTATTGATTGCATGTAATAATCTACTTTTTTGAGGTTGTGGATTTGGGGTTCTTGGGGTTTTCATGAGCTGTAAGCCATAATCCTCACAATTATGACAAATCACGGCTTGAATTATCTTGCTTTGCATGTAATGAGTCTATCTCATATATTAGTTTCACCTTTTAAGTTGCATTGGTGAAATAAATGAACTTTGCACGATATTCTAATTATTCGAGTTTCACCTGTATCATCCTCCTTTAGAGGATACAGTTTGGAAATTCTATTGTTTAAACCAGGCTTCTTTTCCATTCGTCAAGGATAATATCCTTGATCTCTTCCACGAAAGAAAATGTATTGGAAGTTCTCTTGAGATGGGGAAAATATTTGTGGCTCTTAGAAGGCTGTTCCACTGGGTCATCCCATTGATTAACCTCCTTTACGGCCTCCACAAATGGATCCACAAGGTAAAGTCGAATCCTGAGGGTCCCACCATTTCTGTTTCCTGGGATTGATCAGAAGAATCTGGGTCTGAAAACTCTCCTAGCAGATAGAGGGGTGGAAACTTCTTCCATATATTCCTTTACTGATTGATCATAGAAGATAAATTGGGAGAGGGGGAAGTGCTCTCTTGTGTTGCCTCTGACAAATAGGAACTACATACAAGCTTCCCAGGCAAGGCCTGATTCGTGCAGGCCCAGCAAGAATGTTTACCAGAAGGTTTCCTACTTGTATGTTCATCGTCTGAGCTGCGAGATTCATGAACCGAGGAGTGACTTTGTCTACTGCTATGCCTCTTCAGAGAATTAGAACTCCTTTTAGAGTGTCTGGATCTGTGAGTGTCTTTGTGAGAAGGGCTGTAACAACATTGTTATGTATTAGCCTCTCACGCCTCTTTGAACAATACTTAGAAACACACTTACCAGGCCCTTACCTATAGGTAGTAAGAGCAGGGGCGTCCCGAGTCCGGGTGTCACCCCCGCCGTGGTGTAATCGCACATGCTCCGAAACTCTTTACCCCAACATGTCCGTCCATCTCCCACCTTGACTGCCTTTAGGCGATCCCTAAAGACTCATCTCTTCAGGGAAACCTATGAATGTCCCCTGAGTCCCCATAGACCCTGAGTGGACGGCATCAGGTAGACGGCAGGTAAAGGCAAAAATAAAAATATTCATCTGTGTGAGGGCTTGATCCATGGCGAGGACAGAAAAAAGAATGAGTCATGTGATGGGCCAAGAAGATTTATAGAAGGCTGCTCCTATGGGGTTAAGAGGGTGGAGCATTAACCCTTTGTGTGCTGCCATGATGCACCAGGAAAAATGTTTACAGGATTTTGATCATTCTGTCATGGTTTTAGAGCTGTAGCTAACGATTATCTTCAAAATCGATTAGTTAGCCGATTATTAGGTTCGATTAATCGGTTAATCAGATAAAATAAAATACATTTTTAAAAATGGCTCCAGTGATGGGACTACTAGTTTGTATTGAGATTGCAGTCCATCACAGGAGCAAGCTTGGAGCGGTGGAAGTAAAAAAGAAAGTGTGGTGTGCAACATAGTGAAAGGAAAAGTGTAAAATTATACAGCAATGAATGCAGAATGGCACCGGCTATAGAGGACTACAAAACCAAGCAATAGTACATTATACAGCGGAAAACAGAATACCGCCAGCTATAGAGAAATACAACAAATCCCAGCAATAGTACATTATAGCTGGCGGTATTCTGCATTGCGCTGTATAATGTACTATTGCTGGGATTTGTAGTCCTCTATACAGCGCAATGCAGAATACCACCAGCTATATAGAAATACAACACATCCCAGCAATACATTATACACTGAGTGGCCAGTTTATTATGACCACCTGACGAGGTTTGACAAATTAAAGTCTGGGCCAGGGCCTGCCAGCAAAAACAAAATTCTAAAGAGGGTTTTCAACCACTCCTCGGGGTCCGTAAATACAGGAACATCCATTACTAACCTAGTGGTGTCTTTGTTAAGGTGCCCAAACACTGCACGATTATCACTGCACGGTTTTTCGTACGATAATCGAGCAGTGTGAACGGAGACGTGCGACCGTTTCTACTGTACGGTCGCACGTCTTCTGTCGAACCAGCATGTTCGAAAACCAGCCGGGAATCGTACGATTCTCGGCTGGTTAGAACGGTGCTCGGAAGACATATGCCGAACGGGCCGGTGTGCGCACGCGCACACTGCCCGTTCAGCATTGCGGTCATCGGAAGCCCGCCCCTCAGGGGGGCGGGCTTGCGATGATCGAGAGTGCGATCTGCCTGTCCAAGATAGGCAGATCGTACGTTTTTTAAATCCCTGTACAACCATCGCAAGACTAAAGTCTTGCGATGGTTGTAGAGTGTATGGCCACCTTTAAGGTGGGCCACTAACAGATCTACAGTGGAAATTGACCACTGCTTAACAAAATCTTTTCCTAACTGAAACAAGTGTAGTAAGCATTAGGCGGGAGTCAAAGGCATGTCAGGGTTATATACAAAATACACAGAGGAATACCTCTTAAAGTGGGTGCAATGGGAGGGGCTTTGGAGCTCTGAAAGGCCTGAGACTGGAGACAGCAGGCTCATCCTCCAGTCTCAGAATGGAGCACACTGCATCAATAAGTGCTGAAGTGGTCTCTTTTAGTTCTAAAGCAATAGCAGAAGACTGTGACTCCTCAAGGATAATAAGATGCAAAGTCACCAGCACTCCAGATATGTCATTGCATCTCAAAAATGTATTTTGCAGAAAAGTGTCACAGATATATACAGTATATACAGTTTCAGGGCCTTGCAGGTCAAGACAGCATAGAGTGACTGTCACCATCATTGTAAACCATCACTGCATTCACAGAAAGATTCCACTCTAAAACACGTGGGTAATTAAAGGCCAACTTGGGGCTCAGCAACCTGGCAACCGATCAATCCCCTGAAGTCACCCCCAACCCCCCCCATATTTTTATATACACTATATATATATAACAAATCATTGGATTCAGGTTTTCCATGAAATTTCCTTGCTAAATATTTCACGGTCAACTGTTATTATAACAAAGAGGAAGCAACTGGGAACAACATCAACTCAACCACTAAGTGGTAGGTCACGTAAAATGACAGAGCGGGGTCAGCGCATGCTGAGGTGCACAGTGCGCAGAAGTCGCCAACTGTCTGCAGAGTCAATATCTACAGACCTCCAAACTTCGTGTGACCTTCAGATTGGCACAACAGCAGTGCATAGAGAGCTTCATGAAATGGGTTTCCATGGTTGAGCAGCTGCATCCAAGCCTTACATCACCAAGTGCAATGCAAAGCGTCGGATGCAGTGGTGTAAAGCACACCGCCACTGGACCCTCGAGAGACGAATCACACTTCTCTGTCTGGCAATCCGATGGACATGTCATGGGCTTAATGTCTATCCCATTGGCAGACCTGGCCACTATAGGTCATAGTAAGGTGCTTCAAGACAGTGGTTCTTAACCGTGTAACCTCAGGACACACATTTGTCCTCGGTCATTAAAGTTGCAACCCAAGTTGCATTGCAATGGAAAGCACAACATTAGGGTATGGCGTTTTTTGGTGCGGGCATACAAACTGTGAATGGGAGATGTGTTTGGGGTACCATACAAGTGAATAGTCACTCCGGTCCAGGCACCTCTATAGAACACGTGAGGGAGCTGTAAGCAATGCATGTATGGATGGAGCTCCCTCGCGGTCATAACCCCATCCTATCCCACCTCAAGGTGACACTCGGCACTGGGTAGCATATTTTGAATGGCTGCTTGGCACGAGAACTGACAGTGCTGCACCAGAGGGAGGCTCAGGAGTCACTCACCTAGAAAAGTGGAAGGCATGTGGCGACCCACTGAACATGGGGTCGCGACCCACTTTTGGGTCACGACCCACCAGTTGAGAACCAAGGCTTTAAGAGAAGGGGAATAAGCCTAGTCATATATTAAGAGCCTATCGTCTATCCCAATGGCAGACCTAGCCACTAAGGCTGCGTTCACACCTGACCGTTTTGTAGCGTGTCCTACGCTCGACGAACGCTCTACAAAACGGTCAAAAAAATAAATAGCATTGTAGTCAATGATCTGGTTCCCACCTAGGCGTATTTCCGCCCGTCCCTAACGCCCTACAAAACGGCCCACGCCTAAAAAGGTCCTGGGACTACTTTGGGCCGTTTTGTAGGGCGTTTTCCATTGGGATACAGCCAAGTAGCCTTTGGAATCGCGCAACTTTTTTACCGCGAATCGTATACAATACGCCTAGGTGTGAATGGGGCCTAAAGGTCATAGTAAGGTCCTTTAAGAGAAGGGGAATTAGCCTAATCATATATGAAGAGCCTAACGTCTATCCCGTTCCCCCTCCCTTTGAAGGTCCCCACACACCTTACGATAATCGTACGATAATCGCGGGAAATTCCGCGATCATACGATTATCGTAAGGTGTGTGGAAGCCGTGCGACCTCTACTACTGCAAGGTCGCACGACTTTGAACTTACGGACATGTTCGAAAACCCGCCGAGCATCGTACGACGTTCGGCGGGTTTGTGGCATGTCCGTACGATAACAGCCGTACGGGCCGTTGTGCGCAAGCGCACACTGCCCGTTCGGCATTGCGGTCATCGGAAGCCCGCCCCACAGGGGGCGTGGCTTGCGATAATCGCAACTACGATCTGCCTATGCAAGATAGGCAGATCGTACGTTTTTTTAAAGTACCTTACAACCATCGCAAGACAAAAGTCTTGTGATGGTTGTAAGGTGTGTGCCCAGCCTTAGATTGTAAGCCCTCAGGGGCAGGGCCCTCCTTACCATCTTGTCTTGATTTGTATTGTGATTGTAATGTCTTCCTTATATTGTGAAGCGCTGCGCAAACAGTTGGCCCTATATAAATCCTGTATAATAATAATATACCACTGGCAGACCTGGCCACTTAAGGTCATAGTAAGGTCCTTTAAGAGAAGAGGAATTAGCCTAATCATATATGAAGAGTTTAATAGTAGACCTGACCATTAAAAGGACATGGGGAGCTCCTTTTACTAGATGAGAATGATCCCAGTGTCATATATGAGCATTGAAGCAAAAAAGAGAAAAAAAAATGGGGCTTTAAAAGTGTCACTCTAGCAGACAAATTCCTATCACAATACTAGCCCTGACTCCCTGAGTAAAAGGTCCTTTAGCCGGACAGTTGTCCTGCCCTCTGCTGGGACAGTCCTCTCGCTCTCACACCATGACACCTAGTCTCTGTCGCACAGTATTTCCCCATCTAACCAAGCAGTCCAGCCAAGCATGAGCGGAAGATCCGCCCCCGTGACGTCACCAGAACGTCCCCGCGAGCCCAATGGATCGCTCTTGCGTCAATCAGTCGCGTCGCCCCTTCCATACTGTGCGTTCCAGTGGGATCTGGTCCAACGTTCTAGAACCTTTGTGGCATCTCCTTCCATTCTAGCTGCACGACAGGAAGCGGAACGAGTAACGGGGCTGCTCCCCATCTGGTAAGAAGGAACATGCTGATGATCGCCAGCCGGCAGGGGTATAGCTGAACGCACTACGTCTCAGCGACCGCTGTCTACATGGCCAGAGGCTGCGTTGTTGTTTTCCGTGGCAGCGGGAGGGTTAAATCCTCTGCGATGTCACTGGTGACGATCGATAGGCGAGAATGGATCCGACTTGAATCAGATGTGTGCTGTGAGGTTCTGTGTGATCAACCTGTGTCCTCCAGCCTGGGATCTCTTCTATCACTTTGAAAACAAATGCGAACAGTTGTGTGATCGTTGAATGCGATCAACTGGTGTGATGGTGTAGCCATGGTATGGATGGGTCATGGAGCCTGGTAATGCCAGATAAGTAGGATTAAGATTAGATAAGACTTAGACTCTGTCTGGTTTTTGTTGTCTGTGTCCCCATTGGGGAGATTCACCCCTCTATTTGTCCTGCTCACCATCATCAAAAGAAATGGGAAAACCTAAATGTTACAGTTGTCCCCAGAACTAACAGTGAGGGGAAATCTTGCATTGGGGACATCTATTCTGGTGACAACTCTCTTAAGGGGGAAATTCATTTTTTGGGAGAGTTCCTTTAACTTCCTGTGGTATCTCTGGGACAGGAAATAAAAGGAAATTTCCATAAAGTGATATTTCCATTTACCTGTCGGCACCACTTATCACCGCCACCGGTGCCAAAGGCCACAGGCTCCTTCTGCCATCAACCAAACTGTTGCGTAGAGAGGAGGGGCGTGGCCTGTCACAGGGCTGTGTGTGTCTATGGACGCACACAGCTACTATGGGGACAGCCGTGAACGCGCACGCACGTTAGCTTCCACAGCAGCTGTTTAGCTGGTGGAGGCACCCGTGCAGGGGGCGAGAGGAAGAGTGATGCGGAGACCCACTAGAGGATGGGGAACTGAAAATGTTTAAAACCAAGCGAGTGGTTTGGGGGGGGGGGGCCCCCGGGGGGGGGGGGGGGGGGGGGAAAGAGCACTGTGGGGACCCAATAGAAAACGAGAAACTGTAAACTTGTAACCAAAAACTACAGCAGTTTTATACAAAGTTGGGCCTCCTAGAAGTACATATAAACAAAAAAAAAACGAAGCTTTAAAATAACTTTAAATCACTTACAATGGAGGCTGCTGCTTGATCCAACTTTTTAGCTTCCTGCAGAATTAGCTGGTCTCCTGATCACTGGCCCTGTTATTGTATTTTACGGTGGCTCCTTTCCCTTGCAGGGTCTTATGGAGACACCCTAGTGTGTGCTAGTAACCTGTGTGTGTCACCACAAACACACAGGCACTGCAAGGCACTACTCTACTCTGTGCTCCCCTTCTCCTAGCTAGTAGATGGACATCTGCTGGGGACTGTGCTTTCCCTTGTGATCTTGTACAGGACAGGAATTTCAGGGAAGATGAGCTCAGAGAGTTGGAGGCAGCTGTTCAGAAACATGATGATTGTAAATGCTTGGGCAAAAATGTAGAGAATGTTTGCTGGTTACTATAGATTTTTTTGATTCATTGAAGAAAAGTTTGAGCGTTTAATACTACTTTATTGGTACACAGACGGTAAACAATAAAATAAAAGGAGTTTAACGATTCCCTACTCTATCCAAAACTGAAAAACGGTTTTGGCTATACACATACTTTAACATGATACAAAAGCTTACATTTTTATAAGTGATTTCAGGTGTTATTGGAATATCTTACAGTTTTTTGCTGCTCCTCCTTGTATTTCCTCTCTTTTTGAATCCAGAATGAGCTTGCCCCTTGGCACTGGTCCTGATGTCTGCTTTTAAGGTGACTCTTGTAGGATCCTATAGAGCCACCTGCACGTGTGTGCTCCCAGCTGGCACTGTGGACTAGTCCACTAGCAGCCACTAAAAAGATCACCCTGGCAGAGAGCCACTCCCCCTCTCCTCCCCATCATTTTAAAAAGTATATTTTATACCTTTTGGATGTTTCTTTGGTGAAGGCCTTTGCAGAGGTATCCGGAGGTGGGGTGAGACCTGGTGCGGGTACCAGGTGACACCCCACAGTGACGTCATTGCGCACGTACATGATGACGTCACGTGCTGTACTGCTGTTGGCGTCTATCTTGGTGATGGACGCCGGCAGAGGGGAGGGAATGTTCACCTGGCGGGATAAGGTATGTCGCAGGGTCCCCTCCTCTCCCGAGCAACTGTCGGGCTCTCAGTCCTCTCGGACTGAGTGCCCGACTTTCCAGAGGGGGTGACACCAAAAAGACTGTCAGTCATTTTGGTGTCACCCCTCCAATGGTGTCACCCGGGTGCGGGCCACATCCCCCTTGTGACGCCACTGTGCTTTTGTGCAGAATCCAAGCTACTCTGAGCAATCTGAAATTAGAGAGACAAACTATTGCCCGCTATATACTTAGAGCGCCGCAGCCGGGACAGATCCCAACAATACTGTCAGAATCCACCCCGTTGGCTGATTGACAGCGGACTCTGCCTATCTAGAGGTAGAGCTAGCTGTGCCCGCCCCCTCCCCAGTGCGTCCCTCCAGTCAGCCCTGGAGGAGAGGGGAGGGTGGAATCCCTGCGGGGAGATTATCGGGAAGTGAGCGAGCGACGATATGTGTTCACTCAGTTCCCGATCACTAGAGCCGACATGTGACAGTTTTATTGTCACATGTCCGCTTTAACTATGAGGGTGAATGTAAATCACTCAACTCAAAGTTCTCCTTTAACCCTTTGTTAGGGCACACAGGGTTCAAATCTAGTTTGCACTCCTCAAAGACTAAGTTTACTGTTTGGACCATGTTTTATGTCAAACCCATATACAGGGTGTTACATGAAATCATGGGGTTCTTATCCCCCACAGACTGCTGCTCTTTTTATTAATTTGGTGTGGCTGTTAGGTGGCTTTGACATGATCCATTCACAGATGCCTTGACAGTATCTGTGAATGCAGAAAACTACAAGTCCCATCAGCCACCACAGCAGAGGGTCTTGTAGTTCTCATTGGAATACAAGTTTGGTGCTGTCATCACACTTGTAGTCCATTCATTTTTCCTCCTGTCCATGTTACTGATTATCTGTACTAAGGTGGGACATAGACAGGAGGCAGAGTCTACAGGAGCCAGAGCATTGCTCCCCTGAATCTCTGATCGTGGTTGTAATGTATTACTGGCTCCAATGCAAAAACATAATCAATGCACATGTTTTCTTGTATTCAGAAGTGTGCAATTCTGATTTTATTCCCCAAAACAGGGTTTTACCTTAAGGCCTCATTCACACTAGAAAAGGCCGGCACATACAGCTCCGTGCTGCGTGCACGGCTCAGCTCCCGGGAAGGACAGGTGCTGCGTGTGATTAGTACGCAGCCTCTGTCCTTCTCTATGGGAATATGCGGCCGTACGCCGCCCTACGCTCACCCGCCCTGCACGTCCGTGCGGGTGTCCGTACTCGTACGCTGACAGAATGGATCCTGCCTGTGTCCGAGCCAGGACACCCGCACCCGTACGGACCTGCACTTGAGGTGAGCGTAGGGCGGCGTACGGCCCCATATTCCCATAGAGAAGGATGGGGGCTGCGTACTAATCACACTCAGCACCTGTCCTTCCAGGGAGCTGCCCGATACGGCCCTGCACGCAGCACGAAGCTGTACGTGCTTGCCTTTTCTCGTGTGAAAGAGGCCTTAACATTACAAAGGAGGAAAGATATGTAGGAACATTTTTAGGAAGCAAAAAGCACTGGGAACGGAACAAATATAAAATAGATGTCATCCCAATTTGGCTGCAAAAGAGGAAATACACTTTACGAGCCGCTTTAGACAATCCGGGGTGAGATCTAGCTTTGTGGGTGGTTATTTACATTGAACTGATTTCCAGGGCTTCTAGTGTTCAGTTTGTTCAAACTTCTGAAACCGCTGTTTTTTCTTCAGTTTTGTTTTCTGCAGTGGCTGATAATTGGATTGTCCCGGGATTGCTTGCATCTTCACCTGTCAGTGCTAGCAACAAAATGGCAGATGAGTTTATAACGCTGTCACAGTTTGGCTTCTGCAGGAATCAATTAGTTTGATTGTGCAGTCTTGAAGGAAATACGTTTGCTTCTTTCACTATTCCTAAGAAGATCTATGCCAGCATAGCGAGTGGCACTGTTGTCATATCCAGGGTATCATCCTGCATTTTGTCTGTAATAGCACAGCTTATATTCCTTGTGCAGATTCATTCCCATGCATTTACATTTGTGTGAACAGGTCCTTAGTTTTACTTAATCAGAGTACAACTAATTCTGAGCCTTGGAGAGTTACTTAAACCTTTACCTTTTTTGATGGGTAACCAACAAAAAACTATCTCGCATGCCCAGCAATCCAACAGTGTTCTGTAGGGATCCAACGCTTTGCTAGTTTACACCCAGTCCCGTGCCACCATCTTCTCTGACAGCATTGGGACCCAGTGTTCTGTCATATTTGCCGATCCATTGCGTTTACTGACCTGATCGTGCACGCCACACCTCCTCCACACCGCAATTGCGCACGCGCTGTAGGAAAAACACAAAAGAAAAAAAGCCTACATATATTGTGCAAACCCGTCATAAAGGTCACCATCTTCGCATTGGTTGACCCTTCGCCTGAGTTCGTCACACTCCCTTGTGTGACCCACTGGGTCACTCAGTTTCTCTAGTGTGATCCGCGAAGATTGTGACCTTTGTGACGTTAACGCTGATGTCAGTTGGAAATATTTTTTTCTTCCGTTGAATGTGTTATCAGAGTGCATAACACTTTAGCGATGTTGTTGGAGGCGTGACCGCGCGCATTACATAGGTCGACAAACGTAACGCAGTCGGCAAATCCGGCAGAACACCGGCTGTATCTTTCGGGGTTCTTGCATCTGGCTCACTGATGAGGCGCACGCCCAGTAAAGTACTCTTACTAGGGCTGCAGCTAACGATTATTTCCATAATCGATTAGTTAGCCCATTATTATTCGATTAATCGGATTTAAAAAAAAGAAGGCTCCAGTGATGTACTACTAGTTTCTATTGAGATTGTAGTCCATCATGGGAGCAAGCTTGGCGCGGTGGAAGTAAAAAAAAAGTGTGGTGTGGAATATAGTACATTATACAGTGGCGCAGTGCAGAATACCAGCAGCTATAGAGGAATGTAGCAATAGTACATTATACTATACTGTACTATTGCTGGGATTTGTAGTCCTCTGTAGCTGGCTTTATTCTGCATTGCGCTGTATATAATGTATTATTGCTGAGGTTTGTTGTCCTCTATAGCTGATGGTATTCTCCATTGCGCTGTATAATGATTACACTGCGCAATGCAGATTACCACTGACCAGTTATAGAGGAACTACAAATCCCAGCAATAATACATTATACAGCCTGTATAGTATATTATTGCTGGGATTTGGTGTTCCACTCTAGCTGCTGGTGTTCTGCAGTGTGCCGCTGTATTATACAATGCAGAGTACCGTGCACATTACAATACAATACAATACAGAATACCAATGTATAATGCAGCAGCACACTGCAGAACACCAGCAGCTATAGAGGAACAACAAATCCCAGCAATAATACATTATACAGCCTGTATAGTAAATTCGGTGGTGTGCTCTGCGGCCGTGTGTGCGATGGGCGTGGCATACGCGGCGTGCTTAGCGTAGCTCGTGTATGGAGCCGTGAGCGGCGGGCAGCAGCAAGCAGGAAATGTAAATTTTAGCCGACTTAATCGAATAATTGTTGCAGCTCTTACTCTCTGTTCCCACCTTGGTGTTGCATCAAAGTGTGTATTCTGGTGCATGTTCAAAACGTGCAAAATGCTTGCGGTACCATTCATTGTTAATGGCACCCCAAATGCAGCTGGCAAAACATGCAACAATCACGCACAAATACGCAGGGAAAAAACGGAGAAGGCTCGAAGCTGGAAATACCGCATGAGTTACTTTTCCGCGATTGTTGCGCATGCGGCAGCCCATGGATTGAATGGGCTGACACATAACAATGGTGGCAAAAACGCACACATTTACGATTTACTAGGCCTTAGGCCTCTCCGGATGCCTGACTTGTGGAAAGGATTCCCTGAAAAAGGTGAACCGTAAAATTCTGAGAGAAGAGAGGGATAGGTGTGAAATGGCAGAAAGTGGATGGGGAGGGTGAAGGTCTGCTTTAAACTGAGGGGGGGTCAAAGGTCGAGTGAAGTCTGACAGCTGCTGCACAATTGGCTGACCTCACAAGATGTCTAAACTCTTGTGTGCACAACAATATCAAATAGCAGTGCCAAGTAGCCAAGCAGAGTTCATGATTTTATATCAGGGGTGGGGGCTTAGATATTTTTAGATGCAATGTCCGCTTTACAGGAGAACTATAGCCAAACCTTTTTTGTTTGGCTTTACTTTTCTTTTGGGTCACAGGAGTGCATTTACTAAAATATTCTTGTCACCCAAAGTCAGCATATAGTGGGCTACTGCCCGCTATATGCTGATAGCGCAGAGCCGTGTTACAGCCGGGAAGGAACCTGGCAATATTGTGGGGATGCACCCGCTGCCTGATTGATAGCTTGCCCTGCCTCTCTAGAACCAGAGCCAGCTGTGCCTGGATGCATCCTTGAGATAACCTGATGCTTCTGGGCTCTCTTTTTTTTTCTTCCTCCTATACAGGTGAAACTCGAATAATTAGAATATTGTGCAAAAGTAATTGCAGTAAGTGCTGCAAAAGGGGCCAAAACCAAGTACTGAGTACATATGCATGCTTGTACTTTTCAGAGGTCTGATATTGTTCTATGTACAATCCTTGTTTTATTGATTGCATGTAATAATCTACTTTTTTGAGGTTGTGGATTTGGGGTTCTTGGGGTTTTCATGAGCTGTAAGCCATAATCATCACAATTATGACAAATCACGGCTTGAATTATCTTGCTTTGCATGTAATGAGTCTATCTCATATATTAGTTTCACCTTTTAAGTTGCATTAGTGAAATAAATGAACTTTGCACGATATTCTAATTATTCGAGTTTCACCTGTAATGCAGTGCTTGATGTCCGAGTGGTCATCTGCCAGAGGACTGTCATGTCGGGGCACAGTGGAGGGTCATTAGCCCTCTGTAAGCTTCGGCCCAGTGTATGTTTGGAGCTTACAGAGCCATTTTAGGAAAGTGCTGTCCAGCACACCTTCTTACCTTGCTCGGCATGGGTAAAGTACAGGTTTGCTATTCCTAAGGACCTGTGTTGCTTAAAGGAGAACTATAGGGTTAAGGTTTTTCCCCATAGTTCTCCTTAGGGTAACGGGAGGACACAAACTAGCGTCCTCCCGTCACCCAAAGCTCAGTATACCGCGAGCTGTAGCTCGTGGTATACTTAGACGTCGCAGTATACCGCGAGCTGCTGCTCGCGGTATACTGATTGAAGTGGTTAAGCTTGGGTTGATTACATTAGTGTGAGATGCTTCTGTGATTCTGAATTCACTGAAAGGTACATTTGACCTGCAGTTGATTTCCTTCTGATCTGTTTTTGAGCTGCTTCAAGTAAGCTTTGCATTCCCATAGACTTGTATGGGAACACAAAATCTGCCTGAAGTGAACAAATGCCTGTCGTCACAAGCCCTAAGTCAATATAAAAACACCAGGGTAAGGATCTGTATTTTAAAAACACAAAACTAACAGTTGTCAGCTGAAGTCATTAAGATTTAAAAATAGCAGTCACATGACTGGGAAAAAAATATCCTTATCTGTTTTTAAAGCTTTGGTATTGAGCACTATGCAGCATTAACCTTATGTATCATCAAAAGCTTTTGTTTAACAAGTTGGTAAATATGCTTGCAGATAACCAATCAAACCTTCAGTCACGGGTGCATGATAATGCTAGCCATGCACTGCTAGAGTTTTCTCCTTCAGACCACAGATGGTGTGAGAGAAAATTGAATCTGCAATGCCGCCTATTGTATTCAGATAGCCACAGCACCTACAGCTGCCTGAATATCTGAACAGTGACTACATCTGCTAGGATGCAATCACTGTTTGGCTAATAATTTTCCACCCTTCTTAGGTAATTTTAAATAAAATTTTGTCGGGCTAGGTAGTGCTAACAGGGCCACTCACAGATTGATTTTCCGGAGACATCAAAATGAAATTGTAGCCATCTATGGCTAGTACTGCGTATTACTATCCTTAATATAAACAACGCTTAGTAAATTCTTACCCCTGGATTCCCTAACACTTTCTTATAGATACAATATTCCCAAAATCTCAATCTCTGCCCAAGCTGCTCTCTGTGAATAGATGCACACTGCATCCTTTCATCATTTCGGACGAGGTAAAATCAGTCTTCCACCAAAGCTTGCAGCCACATAACCTCCATCTCGCCCAAGGGGCCATGTATGCCAGAGAAAGCTACATAGAGGAGATGCTCGGACTCAGTACTGTAAACATGGGTCAAGAGGTCCAGTGGTGAGAACTGACTAAGGGTTTTATTATGAATATAAACCTTATGTAAGCAGTAAACTGAATACACTTGCAATACTCTTGAGATTAAAGGCTTGAGGGATTTTATGCAAGTTTATTAAGCAACTTGTTAAACAAAGGCTCTTGATAATTCAGGACATGTTTTAACCTCTTGCCGTCCGCCCGTAGTAGAAAAACGGACGGAATACATTGTTTTATGAATACATACAGCTGTAATCCTTACTAAAGCTTCTGTTCAGTCTTGGACATAGTGGGGAATAGGGCTGCAGCTAACGATTATTTTCATAATCGATTAGTTGGCCGATTATTAAGTTCGAGAACCTATGCCGAATTTGAATTGCCATCTCTGGCCTTGTTCAGGAGATTTTCCTGTAAAGCAGAACTGAGCTGCCAGGAGGCCCCAGGAACACCTTCCATACTATGACAAACTTGCTTCTTAGTTCGTCATCCTCCATCTCTGACAGTTCCACACTCCCTGATCTTCACCATTCTTTTTGTGGACCAGTCTTCTTTCCCTGACCATTGATGGTGGAACTCCCATCTATATTCAATCTGGAGTTGCCAAATTGAACTAGTTTGCACTGTGTGCTGGAGTTGCATCATAGAATTTGACTGGACTAGTTTGCGCCATGCATGCCGCAAAGATATTGTAGAATTTTAGTCTCTTCCACCAAAAAAATCTTTTTTTTTTCAGGCTTCAGTACCACTTTAACATTTTATCCTAAAAGCACAGCAGTCAATCGGAGAGGAAGTAAGGAGGAAATCACCAATGGAGGCCTAGAGAGCTGATGATAGTTCTAGCTTTACCCCATTTACCCCATCTACCAGCTATAGAGATATTTCATTTTCAGTACCTAAGTGCCCCAAATCATCAGGTGCACTGGTATCCAGATATTGCCCAGCTTCCCACCACCTGCACATGAGCATTGGCAAGCAGTGCTACCAATTGCCATGATAGGCTAGTAGTAAGGCTTTAGAAGTGAGCAGGGTTAGGTTTGTCACAAGGGATGTTGATGGATATGTGCATGCCCCAGCACACAAGCATTGAAAAGGAAAAAATGTGCCACTGTTGGAAGTTTTAATTCCACTTCAGATTTGCTCTTAAGAGAATAAGTATGGAATGAACATTGATAACATTGTGAATTTCTATTCTTAAATTGTTATTATAGTACAGCCTTACCTCTTTGGAATAGCTGTGTATACAGTTATTTACTATTATTCTCTCCCAATTAAAGGAAAGAGTTGGGCCCCACAGAGACCATTTTTTGGTCTCCATCTTTCAGACTACTTCCTGAGTTAGTAACACTAAACTCAGGAGTTAAATCTTAAAAATGCATTCAGGTACCTTTTAACTATTAACAAAAATAAGAACAAAAGAGAGCGCCTCCATAGTGTAAAAATTGTATTTAATAGTAAAAACGCGCAGCTCTTAGGCTGTACTTACAACAGTTCGGTAGAATAAAAACCAGTAGAATAGGGTGAGAGGACGGAACCCCTGGCAGGGAGAATCTGGAGCGATGTAAAACACCAGTAACCTCTATCCCTGTATTGATAAATGGTTAACGCATTTCTGGGGCACGCCCCCAGAATTGGTTCTGATGAAATTTTTCCACTATGGAGGCGCTCTCTTTTGTTCTTTTTCTCATAGACTGGTGTTCCATCTAATCTGTGGGAGCTGCCTCCACCGTGTTTGCTGTATTTTTACTGCTGGGCTCTTTTTTGGATTTGAAGGCGCCGGTATTGTTTTGCAATTTTGTATTAACAAAAATTTAGCCTATTTCTTGTAGATCCTCAAATCTTCTCTGAATGTGTGCTGACACTGTCCTTCCTTCTGGAGGGTGGCTACTTTTGTTTCCCATGGTCCCTATGTGTGTTGTAAAGTAGCCAGTGCTCCAAGCTCGCTCCTGTAATGGACTATACTCTCTCATTTAATTTGCTAATTTGTATTGAGCAAACTAAGGTGACCACGCTGACCAATGAGTGCTTGCAATTTGCAAACGAAATTCAGGGGAAGGAGCGTTCATCGAAAGGCAAGTATAGCTGGAGGAGGGGGCCAGATTTGACCTGGTAATTCTATTTTCCCAGATTCACTTACTCTCACTTTAAGATTTAACTCCTGAGTTTAGTGTCACTTTAAGGTCTTGTTCACACCAAATCCGAACCAGATCTGCATGAGTTTCTGCACATGCAGTGCAGTGTGTTTTGCCGCATTTTTGACATGTTCTGAGCCAGGTTTTTAAAGGGCGTTTGCATGCATTTTTGATGTGTTTGCATGCGTTTTGGTGCATTTCAGAGCAGGAAAAATAGGGCATGCTGCAGTTTTTCCACATGCTCTGGAACTGAACGCTGTGGTGTGAACTAGAGCCCAAAATACCATTGGAATACATTGGGTAAATTTTTTTATGCATTCTGTAACTGCTCTGCTCTGCATCTGCTCCGCACTTGGTGTGAACAAGCCCTAAGATCTGAAAACTGACACTCACTTCAGGTTGCTAAAGGAGGGCATAAACTGTCAATTGTCAACCTGTCTGTCAGGCACTGAACTGAGGCAGGATAAGGACAGCTCGACACTGAGCCAAAACTTCTGCTCTAAAGCTGGCCATAGACCTTACACCCATCGCAAGACTTTTGTCTTGTGATGGTTGTAAGTTAATGGAAAAAAACGTACGATCTGCCCATCTTGGACAGGCAGATCGTACTAGCGATCATCGCAAGCCCGCCCCCCTGTGGGACGGGCTTCCGATGACTGCAATGCTGAATGGGCATGCCACAAACCTGCCGACAATCGTACGATTCTCGGCAGGTTTTCAAACATGCTCTTAAGACAAAAGTCGTGCAACCTTACAGTAGCGAAGGTCGCACGCCTTCCATACAGCTTGCGATTATCGTACGATCGCAGGATTTCCAGCGTTTATCGTACAATTATCGCAAGGTGTATGGGCACCTAAAGGGGAGAGAATACTGCTAAATAAAAGCACAGCTAAAAACCTAATTTGTGACTGGTTCTCTTTAAACCAGCAAGCCAGTTGAGCTTTACTAAAAGCATGTTTGAGACTGTAACATTTTTGCCCAGCTTTTGCCTTGTTACCTACTTACAGCTTGCACTGATCAGCTTCAACCCCCCGGGATGAGATCACTGTGCACAGACCGCTGGCTCCTAATGCAAAACAAATGCGTGTTACATCAGCAGCTGTTTTTTTTTCTCTAATGACAGAAATACTTAAGCCACAGTAAAAATTGGGTTTTTGTGCAAATTTCCAGGTTTTGATCAGCCAGCAAACTGCAGATTCATGTCGCACTTTTCAGTGACCTGTATCTATTTAGAAATGTACTGTACATACAACAATGGGAAGATGGCTTACAGTAACAATGAATCAGTTTATTATTGCTTTGTTTTTGGTCCAAGATTTATCAGCTGGGCATAATCAGACCTGGATCCACAGTGAAGCAAATCACATTCAAAGGCTATGCAGTGGATAGTGATAATGAATTACTGGAAAGGGCATAGGCAACCTTGACACTCCAGCTGTTGTGGAACTACAAGTTCCATGAGATAAAGGTGCCCATACACCTTACGATTATCGGACGATTTTCGTATGCAATCGACTTTTCGTCCGATAATCGTATGTGTGCATTGCAGTGTCCGACTGACATTACTGTACAATCGTACGACTTTTGACGGTCAAGCATGTTTGAAAACTTTGCTCGATCGTACGATTGTCGTAAGGTTGCTGGCGTTTCCGTCCGTCAAAAGTCGTACGATCTACACTGCGCTTGCGCTAACGAAAATACGACAAATCAATTACCGCATTTCGTCCAGGTGCTTTTTGTTAATTACGGCTAAATGAATCTTGCGATCATCGGGGCAGGATGGGGCTGCCGTACGGAAATCGTACGACTATTCGATCATCGGACGAAAAGTTTTGTCCGATAATCGTAAGGTGTATGGGCACCTTTATGGCTCATTCACACACAACGCAAGAGCAAAATGATATATTGCGTATATACGCATAAATGCGCGTATATACAAGCGTATGTGCGTAAATGCATGCATTATTTGCAATCCCACAATGCATCATTCGTAATATAAATGTCAATGAACTGTACGTGCGTATATGCGCGTAAATACACAGCAATATGCTGCCCGGACGCATCTCGGTTCCATTCTGTTTTTGCACATTTTTACGCTACGCAAATATACGGCTCCATACGCAGCTATGTGTAAGGAGCCGTTTATTTGCATATGGTACTATACGTGCGTATATGCGTGGCAGTGTGAATGAGGCCTAAGAGTCTCAGGCATAACTCGCAGAGCCATGATGAGATTAAGAGTGTCACCACAGCTGGAGTGCCAGGGTTGCCTACCCCTGCGCAAGAACCTCGAGGCTGGCAGGTCATGATTGCAAGTGTAATTCCTTTGCAGTTGCTTGTTCACAGCCTCTCCAGCCTGCTTTTCATTTGTGACCAATCTGCTCTGTCCTTAATACATCTCCACAGGGTACATCACGGGCATGACAAAGGATGTACATGCTAGTGACATGTAATCTCCAAAGCCATCCCTCCTCTCAGCCACTCTTAAATTTAGGAGCTGTTGCAAGGCATTGTGTTTTTCTGAACAGTAAATGTTAAAAGTTTTTAAGAGCCCTTCCACACAGCCTTTCTAATCAGGTCCGCCTGTCGGTTTTTGAGAAGGACCTGATCGGAAGCCCAATGTTAGTGTATGGGCAGCCGGATATAAACGTACAGGCGTCTGTTTACATCCGGTTACCCCCGGCTTTGGCCAGGTCCAGAAAATCAAGCAGATCAGAGTTCCGTTTTGGCGGGCCTGATTATGGCACATCGGAGGTAATCTGATGTAAACGGACACATGTCTGTTTACATCCGATTCCCCATAGACCAACATGAGTCCGATAATTTTAGTTTCATGTTTCAGTTCGACTGGATGGACATTGATGTCACAATGGCGACGTCCGTTCTGATTAGCAGGGGAACTGTTCGGAAGGCGTGAAAGGGGGCTAAGTGAAACCATATAGTTGTTGTTCTCAGGAAAGATGTTTCTTTTAAATGCTTCAAGCGGCTAACATGTTCACTTTAGGTTTCGAGGAGTTCCATGTTGCTCTGCACTTGATGTACCCGGTCATTGCTTCCATACACTGGTATAAAGAGAAAGTAGTGATATTGCCCATAGCTGCTGATCAAATGTTTGACTTTCTTTACTAACTTACTCCTGAAACATAATGTTCCTGCAGCTACATTTATATAATTAGCTTGTACCTTGGGTTTCACTGTCTTTTACATTAAGTGAATCGTATGTTTATTTTGTGATCTTGTAGAGCACCATGTCACATGTTCTTGCTATGTAAATAAAGAGTAATAATAATACTGCACGTCAGACTTTATTAAACATCACGAGGTCCTCACTTTTTGGTGAGTGATTGTGTATTCTTCATTTTAAAGTGAACCTGTGCTTTGCCCATGCAAAAGATCATCAAAGTGCTCATCCATACTTCAAATACTTCTCTTTGCTTCCAGTTGTTCCTGGTACTTCTGGGTATGGTGAACATGTGACTTTCTTCCCTTCCGTTTGACAGATTGGGCTAATTGTCAGCCCCCAGCACTATCATATGGATTTGAATGACTTTGAGCCTAAACAAAGAATCTGCTCTTCACTCCCATGACAGATCAGGAATAAGGTGTTTATAGCGGGAGCTTTGAAGGGATACTGTGCCCCTCAAAGCACACGTTTTACTTAATGGTACATGTGTATTTTTCGGTGAGCTATCACTCCCCCCTTCCCGAGCCTTGTTATCTAAACTCTACAAAGCCCCACTAATTGCTTATTTCCCTTAGTTTTAGAACCCATGCCTGCTTCTGTGTTTTATATCATTAGTGGCAATGTTCTCTTAGCCTGGCTAAGTCTTATATGACTTGAACGGGGCCATATCTCAAGACTGAAGATGCATATAGGACTGTCCCTGTAATGAGGCAGCCTGAGACAGTTGCCTAAGGCGGGCACCTCATTGGATCACATGGGGGAAAGCTGCCACCGTTCCAGCCAGAGCGCCCCAGGTTGCTAAGCTCTTGGCAAACTCTGATGCTGTGGCCGATGTCCTGCCCTACTCACTGACATCACTGGTTGCTCACTGATTTCACCACCACATCTCTGAAACCAAGCTAAGTAGGTTGCTGGGGTGAAAGTTTAGTGAAAGGTAAACCTGTAAAGATCCAAGGTTATATCATGATTGGGTTAATTGCTTTTCAAATTGGTCAATCATATGAAAACAAAAATGGATGTCCTATCCATCAATCATTTTGAAGATAACCCTGATGCTATAAACAATAATGGTTTCAGTACAGGTCATAAGGATAACTATAAGTATAGGGAATGAAGTGCGACCTGTGATACACTTAGAAGGCAAGCATCAAATGTCAGTGTTTTAATAAATCAACACTTGATTCAATGAGAAAAGAAGGACCAGACAGGTTCTTCTGTATTTCATAGTGTCCTGGGGGAGGATATTATCATTGATAAATGACATATTTGACTTCATTGGTCACAGGTTAGGAAGCGGGACCTAGACCAGGCTGTATTGTTTACCTACAGTGTAGTTTGCAAAGAGGTCTGGAGAATTGCAGGACCGTGCTGTACTGTCTAGCATTGGCACTTGGTCTACAAGACTACTTGTACAGAATTTAGAAATATTTTGGCAGGTATAAAAGTTAATACATGTGTATTTGAATTGTGTATGCAGCTGTTTACCTAGAGTGCAAGCAACTCCTGTCATCAATGTAGAAATACAAATACAAGCTGATCCCGCACAAAAGAATGTAAATACTTACCTCTCCTGCTGCACGCACCACGAAACACCACTCTGATTAAGAACAATCACTGGCTGAAGTCTGTAAAGAAGCTTTACACATTTCTGGTAGTATTAAAGAAGAAATCCAGGGGAAAACTTACCCTTGTAGTAGGACTACCCCTGCACCCTCTGGACTGCTAGACTGGTCCCTGCAACCTCTTCTACCCTGGGCTTCTGCGGCCTGAGGACCGCTGACATTATGTCTTATGCAGGTTTATTGACCTGCATTAAACGTGAGGGTGTTGAGGGACATTCCATAGCCGGAACAGAGGGAGAGAAGAGATGAGCGCTGACTGCCATGGGACCAAGGATCTGGTGAGTGATACAACTTTTTCTGAGCCTCCTAGACAAAATGAGCACTTAAAGCATAATAAAACCCTCAGGGTTTTTCTTCCATGTATCTACTGCTAGCAAGCAGTAGATATATGCAAAAACATTTTTTTTTAAAGTCACTAAAAAAAGTTATTACTTACCTGTGTCTTCGCTGCTTTCTTCCGTCCTGAAAAATTCTAAAGCGGCCACAAAGGATCATGGGGCGGGTTCATGCGCAGTAGAGAGGAGAAGAGACACAGGCTAAGTCAATGCAGACAGCCCGGCAGTGTGCACACGCACAGACTCTGTCGGACAGGAAGACACAGCAGTCAGTTCTGGATCAGAGACCGGCATCAGCTCTGGAGCGACTCTTGAACACTACTGGAAGGTGTAATTTAGGGCAAGTCCTTAAAGCAGCATGGGGGGTGGGGATTTTATCCTTTTAATGTCACTTCAACCCTTGCAGTGCAGGGGTAGCCCCACTGCAAGAATAGTTTTTTTAAAATCTTCCTGGAGTTCCTCTTTAATTTCCAGTGTGCCCCACT
>NW_017307750.1:280132-292578 GCF_000935625.1 Nanorana parkeri
CCCCCCCCCCCCCCCATTCCCCCCGCAAAAAAAAAAAATATCTGCATTGGATTTGGTTGAGCGGTGGTTTGCAGGCATTCAGGAGGCCCTACTTCTGCATCCTTAGGCTCCATAAAGATTGTGCGTCTGAGCAATGCACATTAGAATCCATTGTTTTTTATGTTTTAGAGCGGTTCTGCGCGTGAATAGAGCTTAAATGCCTGTTTTTTTTTTCATCCTAAAGGGGGTTTTACATTGCAATAGTACATTCGCAACTGTGTGCCAAGCAGTTGGCATGCAGTTACAGCATAGTCCACATTGATGTCAGTGGGCACATTTGGAATACTTCTTGTCTAGGGTGACAACCCTCACTCATTGTATTGTATCCATGGAGGAGCAATGTTGTCACCCTAGGCTGCTCTCCTGACTTCCACTACAAACACCTCCTACCCTTTTCATCTCCAATACTTTAGGGAGGGGCAAATGGCATAATAGCTGTTAGAAGGCAGACAACATTGTTTGAGATTTCAGTTCAATTCATAGGAAATTACAAGGACACTGGATTTCTAGCAAGATCAATATTTTCTGTACTTGCAGAAAATGTCTTTGCTAATGTAGCTGCCACATCAAAGCCCCGTTTACACTGAGTGGTATATCGCGCAAATTCCGCCGCGAAATCGCGCATATTTCCGCATGATCTCGCTCTATGTAGCTTGTCCAATGCAGTTCAATGGAGCTGTTCACAGCTCAATGTAGACTGTAGCTAGTCGCTCGTACATGACCCTTTTTTTCCCGCACACTATGGTGTCTCGCAAAATTGCGCATTACCGGCGATATTGCTCAACATCGTGCTACAGAAGGGTCACTTTTGCACTGCAAACTGGAAGGAAAGAATGATGTCACATCAAGATCCCTGTTGATTGATTACAGCCCAATTAGCAGCGACGTAGTCTCACCCAAAAAACGCGCTATGTAGCGCAATAAAATGTGCACTGTTGCTCAATATCGTACAATGTAGCTCAAAGCCGCTCAGCACGAAATCGCGCGGAAAAACGTGCTCAGTGTGAATAGGGTCTTAATGACTGGTAAGCTGCAGTGTATTCTATTTTGGTTTACCAATTTAGATATCCTTTAATTAATATCCATTTACTACATGGTTTTAGCAAGTTGATGCAATTAAACCGTGGCCATAAATGCTCAGATCTCTGTAACAAAAAGACAGGCGAGATGTCAGGATGTGCTCGCTTTGAATGCTGAGCTGCCACAATTTTCCAACAGCTGACAATACAGTGTATCACATGAGTGGTTGAAGAGACTATGCTCAGAAAATGTCAGAAAATATCTGTATACATCTATAAACACCTTGCTGAAATGGGCATGTTCTTATTGTGTTAATCTGTACAAGGCCTTGCTGTCACATTCAATGCTTGCATCTGTTGCAGTTTGTTTCCATTTGTTAGGCAATGTATGGGTGCATCGTTTATTTCCCTGTAAGTGCAGAGTTTTGACATCCCACTCTGTTGGCTTCTTTGACACTTAGCTGACAAGAATCTTTATTTTTTCAGTAAAGTAGAAGAGATGTCACCAGCACTCGAATCAGAATCAAAGATTAAAGTGATTTTATTTGTCACAAAGGTTAGAAATCGCCAATGTTTCAGGGCCCTTGCTCAAGGCGACAAAGTCACTGTGTCGCCTTGAGCAAGGAACCCTGCAAGGCCCTAAAACTTGGGACTTTCTGACCTATGTAACAAATACAATCACTTTAATCTTTGATCCTGATATGAGTGCTGGCGATGTCTCCTCTTCTACTCTGGTATTGTACTGCGCCATGCATAGCTGTCACTATGAGCCATCCTGATAAATCGGTCACAACACTGTATGGTGTGCAGCCCAAAACTGTTTTTTGTTTTTTTTCTCAATAAAGATACCTAGAAAATGGCTTTTTCCACAAATAGTGCCAATTCTTAAAGTGCACCTTTTAGGTAACAGTATTTTTAACTAGAAGGACAGCCCAAGAGCAGAAACCACACAATGTATATTAATATATTAGTGAAAAAACATCTTCTGTACCCTCCCTGGTTTTCCTTTGTTGCAGGAGCCCGACTTTCCTTGATTTCATGGCTAAGCCATGATAACTGCCATTCCACTATCCAATGGTCAGTGCTCAGTGGCCACTAAGGGCACTCATTAGAAAGAGTGGCAGGAGCTGGCCATAAAGCTATGGAAAGTAAGTCCCTCAGAGAGGGGCATAGAGAGTTTTCTGGATGATAAAAGTAATCACAAGTTAAGAACATGAGATATTAGTATCACATAGCATCAAAGAATCACCTGCACACCATACAGAGCTTGAACCAAACGAAATGTCCGTTGGTGCTCGAAGTGACGACATGGATGGCGCCGTGCTACAGTGCAAGTAAAGATAGAAGTCCCCAGCACTCGTAATGTGCAAAAAGAGTGCACTTTTATTGATGCGTCAAGAAGCCAAAGGGCTTCTTGACGCATGTGATGCATCAATAAAAGTGCTATTCTTTTTACACATTAAAAGTGAGTGCTGGGGACTTCTATCTTTAGATTAGTGCCACTGACACTCCGCCACAGGAGGGGTAGAAGCAAAGTTGTAAGCTCCAAACAATATACAATGACAAATGAGTGGCTTACCATCCCTGGCAAGTCCCTCTACTATTCATTAAACACACATCCAGCACTCTTATACCACAATCCAACCTTCTTCCCCTCCATATGTATGTATCATCTCTGTCAGCTTTCAGCTCTCCACAGTTACCATTAACCTTGTCAAAAAATTGGCTCCTCTACCAGCTAGAAACAAAGGGATGTAGAGCAGCCTTTCGCAACCAGTGTGCAATGGCACCCTGGGGTGCCTTCTGGCTTCTTTAGGGATGCCTTTAAATCTTGGAATGATAGGACTCTGATATGAAGGGTGACTGATGATTCTGATTTTAAAGGGGGAACCTCACTTTTTTTGTGTTTTTTACGTGGGCCCCCCTTAAAATTTCATTACATTGCAGACTGGGGTGCCTCAAGATTGTTCATATTTTTAAAGGGTGGCGTGACTGAAAAAAGTTGAGAAACACTGCTGTGGAACACGGAAAATTGTGAAGGCCAAATACCAAAATGGTTTATAAGAATACTTTACTACTTGATTAATAGCCTGTAGACTCGCTCCTGAATTTTCTATTAATTTGTCCACCACTGATATAAAGGAAAAAAATGTAAAAACAATAAGAATATTGTTTAAGGTACTAAAATGCGCTCATAATTGTTTTGTTTTAGACTAGGTTCGTACTTTTGTGCGGCAGTATTGCATGCACGTTTTTCTGTGCGTTAACATGCTGCATTTTAATGGGGTGTCTGCCACTCTAAAAAAAAAAGTGTGTGTCATTTTTGTAACGCGGCACACCACAAGCATAGTAGTGCATTATCATGTGTTGCTGTGCATTGTAACATTCATGTTTGGCACTGCAGTACTCCACACGTGACGCATGTTTCTGCAGTGCAAAGAAGTGAATGAAGCCTAAAGGCCGTGACACACTGCACGCGAAGCCGTGCAGAGCGAAGCAAAGCTATCCGGCACGGAGCTTTGCGTGCAGTGTGTGAGCTGACTGCTGTCAGATGATTGACTGCACCTTCAGCCAATCGGCTCGTCCGTAACAACCAGCCAGCTGTCGCATACCGACGCGCTGGTTTATTCGCGCGAGCCGATTGGCTGAAGTTGGAATTGTTGAACTCGGCACGCTCAGCTCCGCGAGCTCTCGCCAGCTGAGGTGCCCAGGAGAAAATTACATGACACACTGCTCGCAAAGGCAGCGCGCCACCGCTCCGTGCTGCTTCGCCTGCAGTGTGTCACGGCCTTGAGACATAGTGTAAACATTGCAGCAGTTACAGTGAAGGGGTCAGGATTATTCAATGCACAGAACCGCTTGCAGATTTCATTGGTCAGGAGTCAGTGCCCCTTATGGTGGTCAGTGGCAACTGCCCAAAATACACGTCCACCTCCCTGTTGTTGTTTTTTTTTAATGGTAGTTAAAGGGAATGTATATTGTTTTGTATACGGTTGTTTTCTTGTAAATAAAGCTTAAAAAATAGTTTTCAAGGTGGTAACATTGTAAAAAAATATTTTTACTTATATTAAAACCATCACGTCTCAATTTCACATGTTTTATTGCCTGTGCTTGAAAGAACTCAATGGGGGGGGGGGGTTCATAAAAACTGGAGAAGACCGTTTTCTTATGGTAACCAATCAGCTTCTTTCTTTGGTTTGTTCAGTTAAGCTTTAAAAATGAAAGAGAGAATATAATTGGTTGCCATAGGCAACTGCTCTAGATTCTGTCCGCTACAATTTATGGATTATGAATTTCCCCCCATTATCTCAAGTGTAAACTTACTCATTCCACTCCCTGCCTGCTTTTGTAAACATAGGGCCATCTGGAGTTCAATCAGAGAAAGAGTATGAAAGCATACACTTCTGTAGTACCCTTTCTCCATGCATAAGCCACAATGTTGTCTTGAGTGCATCCTGTATTAAATGATGATGTGTCTAAAGTTTTTACATATTTAAAGGAGAACTATGAGGCGAGTGCTTTTCACTCACCTCATAGTTCTAGCCGACCTGTGACAATGAGACTGTCACAGGTCGGCTCAGTAGATCGGGAGGTGAGCGAACACATACCGGCTGTCATGTACCTTTTAGATGGAGCCTAAGATGATGAGGGCGGCCTCTCTTGCTGCTCCAGTCCAAACACCTCTGGATGGTAGACACAGGTGCCTCAGCCTTAAATAGCCCTTTTGGCGCCATCATTAGAAACGGGCGGGTGTGTGCATGCCCACGTAGAGGCACGCGGCCGTGCACCATCCTCTGTGTAGGACGATGCGCAGGTGCCCGTCCCGCATTCTGGCCCTGCAGGATAGCTCTGGCTTCATGACACCGGCGTTCGCTCACTTCTCGATCCTGTCACAGCTCTCTGCCGTGACAGGGGAGGGACTGGATTCCCCCCCTCCGTGCTCCTATCCTCCAGCGCTGACTCACAGAATGGACGGGGGAGGGGATGGGTAGATCTAGCTCTGCCCTAGATAGGCAGAGCCAGCTGTCACTCACGAAGCTAGGCGGATCCAGACATAATTGTCAGGATCCGCTTCAGCTGTGGCGTCTCACTGTACCGCGAGCTGCAGCTCGCGGTATATTGAGCCTAGGGTGACGGGAGGACGCTAGTTTGTGTCCTCCCGTTACCCTAAGGAGAACTATGAGGAAAAGCCTTAACCCCATAGTTCTCCTTTTAATAACAAAAAGATAAAACATCATAAAATAGTAAAATTTCAGCCAAAACCATAATTGCCCTTAAAGTGCAGTAATCTGTGGCAGCCAGTCATCATCCATCTCGTTCTGAATTTAGTAGATTGAATTCTGATTGGCTGCTATGGGTAACTGCACTTTAGAAATGGGCATTTATGAATAACAGCTTTTTATTGAATGAGACTATTTGTGTGTGTGGCAAAAAAAAAAAAAAGCTGTTTGGGAGTGTGTGCCGCCCCAATAGGGGCATAGAATATGAAATGCATAGCCTCAGTTAATATTAGCATTGTTATATAGGTTAGAATTTATATAGTGTGATTTGCCTAACTATTTTCTCATAGCTAAATTCATGTGTTATCCTATGCTGCCATCTAGTGGCATTTTGTAGTAATGTACATGTTTTTCTGTGATTCTTTGTGATGTCTACGATGTATTTCCTCTCTGTATGTAGCCCCACCCTTCTTCCTGTGTGCAGTACTTCCTGTGTCATGGCCACAGAGTGTTTGATATGAATACAGAAGCATGCATTTTACTTCAAGTTTGTTTAATCATAAAAAAAGTTTTTATATCAAAGGCAAAGGAAGTCAAAATGTAATTGGATTTACTACTAATTGTTAAACAAGTTGGAGCGATCTTCTGCAGTTGTACATGCACCTTTGACATTGTCCTTGCCATCACATGAACTGTGAAGCAGTTTTATGCTCAGGCTATTTTGGTGTCTATCTGAAGGTCTGTTACTAAAACGGGATTCCTCCTCTTGTTTACTGAGATAAAACCAGAGCTTGTGAATGGCCTTTGCGTATGACTAAACCACAGTATCTAGTATGTCTAGTATATTAGGTTATAGACTAATATATGGAAGTCTGATGTAAATTCATATTTATAATATGTTCCTTCCATAACTTGTTTCATTTCAATATTTAATTTTTCTATTTTACACGCCTTTCACTTTGTTGTGCATTAGGCCCCATTCACACTGAGCGATTTATCGCGCGGATTTCTGCGTGATATCGCTCTCCAATACAAGTCTATGGAGCTGTGCTCGCCGCTGTCGCAGGACCCTTTTTTTGCGCAGATGTCGCACGATTGTACTCGGTCCAATGCAATCATTTGCGCGATATCGTGTGTGAATGGGGCCTTAGATAGATCTTTAGGTTTCACACACAAAATGCTAGATTCATGTCAACTTGATTGAAGCTGACAGTCATGCAAATGACTTTTACAGTAGATATGTGGCATGGATGTAGTAATTAGTCAAATTTTGGATGTCACTTTTCTGGTAAATTTAATACAGCATAAAATCGGTCACATGACTAGTTGGTTTGGCAAACAATTTCTTTTTCTCTTCTGTTTTTATTGGTTTTAACCTGATGGGCTGTAATTTATTGATATTCTGTCATTCACAACATTCATTACAATGTTACAAAAAATCTTCCTTTTAGGCCTCATTCACACTGCTGCGCATATACGCGCGTATTGTACCTTATGCAACATATGCAAGTAAATGATTCCATACACATAGCCGCGTATGGAGCCGTATATTTGCGTAGCGTAAAAATGCGCAAAAACAGAATGGAACCAAGATGCGTTCGGGCAGCGTATTTCTGCATATTTTACACGCATATGCATGTTTACACATCTATACGCGCGTATTTGCACGTACGTGTGTACAGTTCATTAAAATTTCTATTAGGAATGATGCATTCTGGGAATGCAAATATATACGCTGGTATATACGCAATATACAATTTTGCTCTTGCGTTGTGTGTGAATGAGGCCTTAGAGCAGTCTTTTTTTTTTGTCCTAAAAGATTGATTTGCAGCTTTTGGGCGGCTATAGACAGAGAAAATTGTATTTTAATCCCAAGAACATTTGGCTGATCCAGTAGAGGCAGATTATCCTATTTTCAAGGAAATGTCATAGTTACAACCATGTGTATAGATTGTGCACAGATATAACTCTGATTCTACTGTCTATCAGCCCCTTCAACAATGATTTTCCATCATGTCTGGAAATGATTTGTTCAGTGTTTGTCAGGTGGTTTGCAATCGTCAAATTATTGCTGGGAAATGGACATTTGAAATGCCTTTAGAGGAAGTACGGATACACATACATAGCAGTAAAATGAAGCAGGGCTGCAAATTCAAGGAAAAATCCCTGCTCGATCTTGTTCCAGCCTTCTCTATAAAGGAAAGAGAATTGAGCTTATAGCAGATGCATTGATTGTGACATGAGGTGTGTCAGGGAGATGGTGCATGCAATTCCCAGACCGGGGTTGATATCTCATCTTTTCATGATAAGAGATCTGGCTCTCTAAGACACAGAGGTCATATTTGATGTCTACGGATTTTACCTTGAACTCTATGCAAACAGGTAAATGCCCTGTTAAACTACGTATATCACAGTTGTTTTACCTGCCAGAGGATTTGTCATTTTCTCCAGCCAGCCCTGAGATGTGCACAACCCTGCCACAGAACTCAATCAGGCTAGTGACCTAGGCCTTTGATTGACCATGATAGCATTGATGAGATCAGTACTGTTCAGTGCATTGGGTAATTGTCGCAGCAAATAATAATGTTGGTTCTTTTCTGCAGGCCTCACTTTTACTGGAAGAAACAAAACCCAGTCTCTGTGATCCATCCTCTTCTTGGCAATTTTTGCAGGTCCTTTAACCCTTTCGTGACTGACGACGTACAGTGTACGTCGCCAGCATCGGGGCTGTTTAAACAGACTCCCGGCGGCTCTGTTTAACCCCTTCATGACTGAGGCCCTTTTTTCATTTTTTGCACCCATGTTATATTCCACATTTTAGGCCTGAAAATGACGTAAAACCCCCCAACATTATATATTTTCTGAATGCCAAGACCCTATAGAATAAAATGGTGGTAGTTGAAAATTTTTATGTTGCGCAATATTAGCGCAACTCCTTATTAAACCCCAAAATTTAGTGAAAAATTACCCATTTTTTTAATGAAATATAAAAGATGAGGTTACAACGAGTAAAACAATACTTACAGCTTGTAAGCCCCCCATGTGATAGCAGTCATAGTAAAGTAAAAAAAAAAAAAAATGTTTTTTAAAATAAATCTAATAATAATAACAAAAAATTAAAAGTCCCCCGCCCCCGTGAGCACGCGCGTCGCCACGTAAACACGCGTCGGCTGCGCCTACCTTTGAAAACGACGAACGCACTACACATGTTGGGTATCGCCGCGCACGCCGGAGTGAGAGCAATAATTCTAGGGCCAGTATTTTGTGGTATCTCTAAATTGATGACCTGTGGGGGCTTTTTTTGTTGTTGTGTTTTGGGGCATTTAATAAAATATGTCACTAAATGTTGGGGTTTAATAAGGAGTTGCGCTAATATTGCGCAACATAAAAATTTGCAACTACCACCATTTTATTCTATAGGGTCTTGGCATTCAGAAAATATATAATGTTTGGGGGTTTTAAGTCATTTTCAGGCCTAAAATGTGGAATATAACATGGGTGCAAAAAATGAAAAGAAGGCCTCAGTCATGAAGGGGTTAAAAAACCTGGCCAAGTCTTCTTGGTTGCCTCTCAAATGCTGCTACTGCACCAGAAATAACTCTCTGTGGGCCAGTATGTAGTCAGTTTTCATCATTAGCTTTGGAACAATTGAGCTGTAGTGGCTGGCTTCTGGCAAAGTGTGTTGTATGCAGTATGAATACATTGGCTGGGTAAGCTGTTTCCTCCTCCCTTCGTGATGCTTGGTGTCCTCCTGTATGAAAATAACTATACCTTTCTGTGCAAGTGCTCAGGAATATGAGCTTCTTAGGGATATGGCTTACGTGGCCCAGAACTTAAGACATTACTAAAGTTTTTCAGGGTTTTTTTCCCTCATCACTGCTAGCGATAAAAGGCTTACTTGTGTTGCAGAAACACTGTATAGCAGAGGACACTGTATACAGTCCTTGGCTTTATATCAAAATACACAGGGGGAAATTTATCAAAACTGGAGCAGAAAAATCTGGAGCAGTTGCCTATGGCAACCAATCAACTTCTCTCTTCAGCTAAAGTTTGAAAACAAAAGGTGAATGCTGATTGGTTGCCATGGGCAACTTTTCCAAATTCTGTCTGCTCCAGTTTTGATAAATTCCCCTCAATATCTTTATTACACAAAACACCAGAAACTCAACACATTTTCTGGCTAGACTCAACAGTGTACTCTACTGTGACAATATAAAGCAATATATACATCTTGAAAATAATCTTCAGAAGCCATTTTTTTAAAAACTAATAAAGCTTTATTTATAACGACAGTTGTAATTTTCAATTATAGTTTTAATTGCTGCATGCAGTGATACCTGACATATATAGCACAATCGTTGTATTTGTACATAAATGCACCGGACCTGTGTTTCCATTTTGACAGCAGGCAATGGGCGGGTGCAATATTCAGCCTGCTATTGGCTACTGCAATTTAAAGTAGCCTATAGCAGGCTGGCTATTGCTCCCAGCCACTGGATGGGAGACTTGTTGCCAGCTTTATACCGCTGGCAGTTGATCCACAGTGGGGGTGCAGGAGGGGGAATGCAGAGTCACAATGGCTGACAGCAGTCTCTCCTCCCCACTGGGGGCAGCGGTCTGTGTCCTGCTGCCTCTGCTTATACAGGCAGGGAGAGCAGCAGGGATCGAAAGTGACAGACCACAGCATGCAGCGAGCTCCCAGCAGGAAAGAGAATGGGGGGAGCAGAGCTCATGTGGAACTGCATGTCCAGGAGATCGGGCAATAGGAATTGCTCACCCATGATGCAAGCAGTGAACAGGCTGACAAAAGCTCAGGCTTTTTAGTCACCTGGGATTTGTCGAGCCCTGCATCAAAAGTCACATAGGGGGAAATATGAGTGATATATTCTATGTAAATTTGATGTATCTATTTGTGCCCCATGGTCCCCATGGAAAGATAGGAGCTGGCTAAACTCGCATATGCAGTTGTGATGTCACCAGAGGTTAACAAATGGGTATGAGAGAGACTCCGTGACTCTAATGGTAAAATTGTGGTAATAAGGATATCCCATCGCACACCTGACCGATACGTCCCTTGTGATCTTCTTGCTGTGCAAAATGTGGCCAAGTAACATTGGTGACATGTTACTGTAGTGATAGCAATGTGGTTATTTCCTGCTTCATCAGTCATTATTCTTTAGTATCTAGTGATCACCTGCCTTCTAACGCTGTCCTGCATTACCTTTTGCTTTTTAATATTCCTCCATCTCCTTCCACGTAACATAACTATACCCCAGACAACAAGAAGTTGACACTGTTCCAGCCTCTTTGCTGATGGCTGGAGGCATATTATATCCTACCTGTTGCAAACATTGCCATGCAACCTTGAAAGACCAGAAGGAGAAGTTTAGGAGTGAGCAGACTGGTAAATGAGTGACCACCTGATACTAGGGATAGCTGTGCATGGGCCAGATGGGTATCTGTCTGAATTCTGTACTCACATTGGGGGCCTGGTGCCTAGTGTTTATCAAGACGTTATAGGGTTGCTGAATTGAACTTTTTTACTTTTAAAACACATAAATCTCTGTGGTATTTATTCCGCTAGGTATATTGTTAATGTTCCGTAGGGATTCTTGATTCTTCACATACCTCTGTACCTTTTTGGTGAAGAACACATCAGCTCGTCAAAAAGTGATGAAACCTGACAGGAATTCAAACACTTCCCATACCCTTATTACAAAATCTTCTTTTATAGGTAACATCTATTGTGTCTAAGCAGTAACTTTAAAACAAATTATTTTGGGGGGTTTTCTGGACGCCCTGAAAAACAGCAGCGCACTTCCTGGTATGTGAGGCTGCCTAGGCACGCCTGTGCCTACAGCCTTTATAGCTGTATATCTGCTGTGTAACATAGTATTTGAGGTTGAATAAAGACATTAGTCCATCAAGTCCAACCTATTAGGATCTCATTCTAGGAGTACCCGTACCCCTGTATATTACGGTCCCTTAAGAAATCGTCCAAAAGTTTCTTGAACAATTCCACATTATTTGCTGAAATCACCGCCTGTGGCAGTGAGTTCCAGACCCTAACTGATCTTACTGTGAAGAACCCCTTTCGCCCCTTGTGCTGGAATTTTTTTTCCACCAATTTTAGGTGATGGCCTCTAGTTTTTGTAACGGAGTTAATTTTAAACAGTTTATCGCTAATGTTGCTACCACCATTGAACATTTTAAAGATCTCTCTGACTGCTAAGCTCATCTGATTTGGAGAGAGATTTGGTGACTTTGCTACTGTGCTGCTCCCTGTTCTCATTGCTGTAGGCTCTGATATGAGGAAGCAAAGTTCTGCCTTTACCAAGATGGCCGCCATCACACAGCTACCCAGGGCTGAACACGGGATGATAAGTAAGCAGTGGGTAAAAGATCAGCTGCAGGGGTAATCCAGGCAATATTTGGTGACTCATCCTTTGCCCTCTGCCTTTCTTTTTGTGGGCAGATCTTCCCCAGTTCACTTCCTCTTTAACTCTAGAACAAGGGTAGGCAAATGTCAGTCCTCCAGCTGTGGTACAACTACAAATCCCATGAGGCATTGCAAGACTGTGACAGCCACAGGCATGCCTTCCAGAGGCAGATGCATGATGCAATTTGTAGTCGCACCACAGTTTGAGGTTCAGGGGTTGCCTACCCCTGCTCTAGAGCAGTGCTTCTTAAAGTGTGGGTCGCGACCCCATATGGTCCCGCAAGTGAACAGGGGGGTCGCAATCTGAATCCCCGGCTAGGACCGCCATCAGGGGGTACTGGCGGTACTTGTGCGAGGGGCCCAGGCGTCTGGGGAGGCCTGGGCTCCAAGCAAGATTTTTTTATTTTTGTTTAATGTGCAGTGTAGTGTCATTTTTAAAGTCGCCCCCCGTGCACTTGGAACCTTCCTGAGCACGTGCACGCAGGAAGGTTTTTTGTTTTCCCATTGACGGAGCTTTCTTTAACCCAGCAGAAGTGGAGTACAGCTGCTGGAGGTAAACGTAAGGGGGGTAGTAGTTGGTAATGACAGACACTGATCGTCCATCCACAGCGGCGTTGGGGGGATGAGGAGAGACACAGACCAACATTGGGAGGGGGGGCAGATGAGGAGAGAGACACTGACCGACGCTGGAGAGAGACACTGACCGACGCTGGGGGGGAGGAGAGGAGA
>NW_017307750.1:293479-314714 GCF_000935625.1 Nanorana parkeri
ACACCGACCGACGCTGGAGGGAGAGAAGAGGAGAGAAACACTGACAGATGCTGGGGGAGGGGGAAGAAGAGGAGAGAGACACTGACTGATGCTGGGGGGGTAGGGAGGAGAAGAGGAGAGAGATACACTGGCTGACGCTGGAAAGAGACACTGACCGACGCTGGAGGGAGAGAAGAGAGACACTGACCGATGCTAGGGGAGGGGGCAGACACTGTGTGACGCTGGGGGGAAAGAGGGGAGAGACACCGTCCGACGCTGGGGGGGAAAGAAACACCGTCCGATGCTGGGGTCCCTTATAAATTTCCTCGGCCAAAAAGGGGTCATGGGTGGAGAAAGTTTTAAGAAGACCTGCTTTAGAGAATCTAATGCATATCATTCCAGGAATGAGCAGGTGCTGAAATGCTGCAACTCCCATTTCTAGCACCAGTTTTCTTTTCACAATTAAAGTGTGTGTGTGTGTGTGTGTGTGTGTGTGTGTGTGTGTATAGGCACCACCTGTTCATGAGCCTTTATCACGGACTACATTTTGTTGTACTCAAATGTGTCCTTTGACCTGGACTCGTGTTCCATGTGTGGATTTGTCTTCAGTGACCTTTGGATGGAATGCTTTGTCTGCAAATCTGTGTTTATTGCTTGTAACTTAACGGATAAGTTACCTCCCCAGGGTTTGTTTTTTTTGTAATAATTTGTGAGTGTTGGATAGGAAGAGCTAACACATGAGCTAAAAGTGACCAGGATTTACTTATACGGGTGTTTCTTGCCTCCAGAACAGCATGCTCTCATCATTGGAATTTTAAGTAGCTCTCAAAGAAGGAGCCTGGTTTATTTTCAGATTGAAGGCCAATTGCTTCAACAATCGTACACATGTGGAAGAATTTGATAAAAAATAGGGACTATGCGTGGCCATCCTCTTCAGCTAGTTGGATTTTAGAAAAAAATACCTTTTGCAGTGGGGCTCCCCGTGCACTGCAAGAATTAAATACTTGAAAGAAAAATGGCATTATTTACTTCAGGGCTGGACAAATCCCAGGAGCCAGGTAGCCAATGCTCCTTAGAAATTACAGCTGGCACCCAACTTTTGTGTTTTTTTTCTAATTCTCAATGGAGCTGGCTCCCAAAAAAATCCTGCTGGCTTCTGAATCGGAAAGATTGGCTGCTGAATTCCATATTAATTTGTCCATCCCTGATCTACTTAATCCCTCATTCCCGCAGACTCCTCTTTCCATGCAACCAATCCCCACAGCCGTGGGTTTTTTTTCTCTAGTGCTGTGGCTGGCGGTGGCAGCTGGCATGTCATCACATACAATGTAAGATGACGAGGCCCTCCCACAAGCCTGAGCGTCGAAGAGAAGACGTAAGTGCCGGCTTACCTGCCGAGGAGCAAGGGATAAGGGAAGTAAAACTGCCTTTTACTGGTACCCTAGGAAAAAATTAGCATTTAACCCTCGAATTGCAGGGGAGGCCTACTGCGAAGGTAGATTTTTCATATTCCTGGAGTTCAGCTTTAAACTTCCATGAGATGAAATGATTATTATATATACATTGCCCGGCCAAATGAATAGTCACCACTTGGATTTAGCTAAGCAAATATGTAAGAGCTTTCCATTGGATAATTAGTCTAGGTTCAGCAATTTTATTGTCCCCAGAAAATGAGGTCAGCCGGCTACCGGAATATACTGAAATTGATTTTGTTTTCTGCAGCAAAAGGGTTGAACCGGAAATCTGTGAATTCATCTCTGAAAAATGAACAAAAAAAGGTTTTGAAAAAAAAGCCATGTTTCTAGAAAAAGGTTTTACACACCTGCAGATCTGAAACAAAGTTGCTGCATGTGAACAGAAGTGAGATGCCTGTTTTACAAGGGCTGTTATCGTGCCATACTAACCATGCAAATGTTTCATTATAAAGTCCATGTATGCCTCTTTATACTTTACCCTTCAAGAACAAAACTAACATTCTATTTTAAGTAAAAAGAAAAACAGTCTATCATAAGAGAGGTCCACACAGCTATTTGACTCTATATACATGTCAACTGTATATTTAGCTGCTGTGGAGTTCAGCATTAAAAAAAGTGTATATTTGGAATAAAATTATTAAATAAAAATTATTAAAGCTTATCGCTAGGGAAATTTAAAAAATCTCACCCTTGCATTGGGGCTAACCTCTCACTGCAAGGGTTAACTGCTCGGTAATGTCTAGGGGACCTGTGTAAAGGACTTGTTCCAGCTTGTGGACTATCCCTCGGAGACCTTTCCTATAATGCAGGTGCGCTGTACATCAGTGGGTCTCTGACCGCCAGAGCGGAGGGGGAAAGAGGATGTGGAAGCGGGGATGGAGTTAGTAAAAGTTCTTTACACAGGTACCCTAGACATAAAAGAGCAGTTAGCCCTTTGTGGTGGGGGAGTAGCCCCTCTGCAAGGGGAATTTATTTTCCTGGAGATAGGCTTTGGAGACTTTCAGGTAAGTGTTACAGTGGTAGGTCAGAATGTGAAAATACACAATAGACTTGCTTTAATTCTAATAAATGAGGTACTGAAAGGTTCATGTTGTTTGTTATAAATGATCAGCAGCCTTGTGTTATCACTTATGCTTAAAAAAGAGGGTCAAGCCATTCTGACCGTATTGGAGCCAGGCACACTTAGGCCCCGTTCACACCTTTCCGTTTTGTCGGGCGTTCAACGCTCTATGAACGCTCTACAAAACGTACAACCATGAAAATCCCATTGTTTTCAATGGGTATGGTTCACACCTTTCCGTATTTCCGCCCGTCTGAACGCCCTACAAAACGGCTGACGCCCAAACAAGTACATGTACTTCTTTGGGCCGTTTTGGAGGGCGTTTTCCATTGGGATACAGCCAAGTAGCCTTCGGAATCGCGCGATTTTTTGACCGCAAATCACGGTAAAAAAACCGCGTGACGGTCGCGCGACAGACATGCATGCGTAATACGCCTAGGTGTGAACCCAGCCTTACACAAATATTTTCTGTATGGGAACATGGCTCACTCTCGCATGCTACATTGTACTAGAATAGTATCAATATCAACTCGATGAAAGATCTGCCTGGAACATATTTAATTTAAATCACGGGAGCGATTAGCGACATGTTAACTGCATGCTTGGAGGAACGGAACATGCATCATCTGACAAATTTTGACAGTGCAGCTCCCCCTTATTTGAGTGTTTTCCTATATGCTGTCTGCTCATATTCCATCTAAAACCAAGTTCATAGTGATGAGCAATATTTACATCTTATATTAAAGGATAGATACATTTTAGTGGGCGTGTATTAAACAAAAGAAGTAAGAAAGCAAGATTTCACACCCCAAATAGCAATTGTTAACTGTGTTGAATATTTTCCACCTTAGGGTATGCTAGTACAGAAAAGGGGAGGGGCTTTTAAGAAATACTATAAACTCTCTTGATATATAAAAAAATATAGAAATATTTATTAACCACTTCAAGACCAGGTGTTTAGACCCCCTTCCTGGCCAGGCCATTTTTCAGTATTCAGCGCTGCGGTACTTTGACTGACGTTTATTCCGTCATGCAACGCTGTACTGAAATGAATTTTATACCATTTTTTGGGGACAGATAGAGCTTTATTTCGGTGGTATTTAATCACCACTGGGGTTTTTATTTTTTACTATAATTAGGAAAAATTACAGAAAATTTGGGGGAAAAAAAGTTTTTTTTAACATTATGTTAGGAAACATTTATTATTCCATAGCATAATTACTGGTTTTTGTAAAACATAGTGGATAACTCATTTGGATAGCCCCAACATGTTTTGCCCTACTGGGCTTCTTCAGGGGGAAGTATTTATCCTAAATGAGAAGGAACCCAGGTAAAGTAACTCAGAGACTGCATTTTGTATAAACAACATATATATGTATATCTAAGTTGTTATATCCATAGATATTTGCAAACTTACATAGAGGAATCCACATAGATGATCAAACGACACCACTATGTGAAGATAAGAAGGAACCAACCATATCAAATTTCATTTCCTGCTTCAGACGGACGCAGTCATGCATGGGAGTCATGTCAGGAGGGCAAATCGCAGCACCAGGAAGCGAAGGCAGCAAGAAGAGGGGATTGGTTGTGAAAAAACACAACTAAAGATGTATATAAAAGTAAATATGAGTCAGTAGAGTTAATAACTATTTATAAACTCAATTAGGTATTAAACTAGTGTGTGAATGGTAGGTATAGTGTAAGAAGTGACAATTAATGAAACGATAACCAAAAATGTATGTGTAGCAAGGAAAATACATTAATATATGTGCATAAAGTAAACATATATAGTATAAAATTACCTTTCTATAATCGTGATGTTAATAACTATTTCTATATTTTTTTTATATATCAAGAGAGTTTACAGTATTTCTTAAAAGCCCCTCCCCTTTTCGGTACTAGCATACCCTAAGGTGGAAAATATTCAACACGGTTAACAATTTATATTAAAGGATAAAACTCTAAATCTAAGAACAAAAAAAATGTGGTATAATGCAGTTTACCAGCCCTTAGATGTGGTGTCTGCATTAGTTTTCTTTTTTCAAAAGTACAGAAGAATTCCTAATGACCCTGCCAGAAATCCTATGTCCTTTGTAACTTCCTGTGCACTGAACTGATATCTCAAACAATGTTATCAACCTTTCCAGCTGTCTTCTGCAAGCCACACATCATCCTTCCCCTACGTAATGGAGATGAGAAGAGAGGGAGGTGTTTATGGTCTTAATCAGAAGAGCAGCCTAGGGTGACAACGTTGCTTCTCCTTAGAATACAGTATAGTGAGTGAGCGTTGTCACCCTAGGACAGAAGGTGTATTGCTGTTGTTAAAAAAACTAAGAAAGAAAAACTAATGGAGCCACCACATCTAAGGCGCGTCACGCTACAATATATTAAATGTTTGTTCTTGGGCTTTGATACATTCCACATTCATTTAATTACATCTTTCAAATATTATGTTACATCATCCATAAAAATTTATTTTTTAGAACTGTTGCATTACAAGGTGTTTATTGTCATATACTGTAGATTGTATATTTTTTTTTTATTGCTTAGAGACCAGTTTCATTCTCTGTAATGTTCATTTCTTACATTTTGTCTGTAATTCTTCATGAATTGTTGGAGATTCCAAATGGTACTAAACTATCTTTTGTACTTTTCAGGGACAAGATGAATGTGGGTGTTGCACACAGCGAGGTGAACCCAAATACTAGGGTTATGAATAGCCGTGGAATGTGGTTAACGTATGCCCTGGGAGTTGGAATGCTACACATAGTGCTGCTAAGCATTCCTTTCTTTAGTGTCCCTGTTGCATGGACTTTGACCAATGTCATTCACAATCTGGTGAGTATCTGGTGACTTTCCATGCTATACATAAAGTGGAGCCCGGATTTATTATTATTATTATTATTATTACACAGGATTTATATAGCGCCAACAGTTTGCGCAGCGCTTTACAATATAGGGCAGACATTACAATCACAATACCATTCAAGACCAGATGTTAAGGAGGGCCCTGCCCCTGAGGGCTTACAATCTAAAAGGGAGGGGGAAGTGATACATGAGGAGGGATCCATAGATGTAGCAACATGAAAGCCTCTCAATTAGACAATGAATACCAAAGGCTGGAACTGTTAATACAATAATCCACCTACATGTTAGTACATTGTTATTATCTGGTGACAGGTGTTCATGGTGCTTTTTGTGGGGTACCAAGCTGGTATGTGAATCATGGGTCCATTTCATGAAAAACGTATAGACACGTAAAGCCTTTAAAGAGCCAATACATTTTTAATTTTGGATAGAGTAGGAAATAATTAGAACTCCGTGTGTGTTGTATTTTTGTTTTTTACTGTGTCCCATTGGGAAGAAATCCCTTCACTTCCTGTCCCAGATACACTACAGTAAGTGACTGGGATTAACTTCAGATTGAGGGCCAGTTCACACCAATTATGGTGCATTCTAGCAATGTTTTGCCATGTGTCCGATCACACTGCGGGCCGGGGGCCTGGCTGCGGTGCCATTGACTTCAATGCACCGTCATGCTCCCTCCCGCCCCAGAACAAAGCTCTGGAACGCACCGTAATTGGTGTGAACTGGCCCTTAGACAGTTGCCCCCAAAACTGGTGTCTCTCTTGGAAGATTTCCTCTTGCCTTCTGTTCCCAGGGTAACTGTAAAATTTTGGGTTTAAATTGCATTCTGTCCCAGCAATGGGTGGCCTACTTAACCACTAGATAGGGATTATAGGGTAGGCCAAAGTCTTGCCTTCTTAGGCTTTAAAACTCCTGGGACACTTTAGAACAGGGCTCAAAATTTTAAGTCCTGGTCTACCAGCCAGGCCTTAAAAGTTATTCGTCACCAATTCCCCTTCTAAACCCTACCCTGCCCCGGACTTAACGCAGCCAGGTCAGTGGTGTGACACAGAGTACAGAGATCAGTAACAACGCACAGTACAGAGGTCAGTTGTGTAATGCCGAATACAGAGGCCAGCAGTGTGACGCAGAGTACAGAAGTGAGTAACGCAGAGGCCACCGGTGTGACGCACAGTACAAAGGTCAGCAGTACAGAGGTCAGTAACGTAACTCGGAGTGCAGAGTCAGCGGTGTAACACAGAAAAAACAGGGACTTAAATGCACAGGTGCTCTCTTCCTCTCCTGGTGGGATGTTGGGGGGGTGCATCAATGCTGCCTCCATGTAACAAGGTGAAGCCTCCAGCAGAAATGTACATAGGTCAGCAGGAAGACGCACACAGTACAGAGGTCAGTAACGTAACTCGGAGTGCAGAGTCAGCGGTGTAACACAGAAAAAACAGGGACTTAAATGCACAGGTGCTCTCTTCCTCTCCTGGTGGGATGTTGGGGGGGTGCATCAATGCTGCCTCCATGTAACAAGGTGAAGCCTCCAGCAGAAATGTACATAGGTCAGCAGGAAGACGCACACAGTACAGAGGTCAGTAACGTAACTCGGAGTGCAGAGTCAGCGGTGTAACACAGAAAAAACAGGGACTTAAATGCACAGGTGCTCTCTTCCTCTCCTGGTGGGATGTTGGGGGGGTGCATCAATGCTGCCTCCATGTAACAAGGTGAAGCCTCCAGCAGAAATGTACATAGGTCAGCAGGAAGACGCACACAGTACAGAGGTCAGTAACGTAACTCGGAGTGCAGAGTCAGCGGTGTAACACAGAAAAAACAGGGACTTAAATGCACAGGTGCTCTCTTCCTCTCCTGGTGGGATGTTGGGGGGGTGCATCAATGCTGCCTCCATGTAACAAGGTGAAGCCTCCAGCAGAAATGTACATAGGTCAGCAGGAAGACGCACACAGTACAGAGGTCAGTAACGTAACTCGGAGTGCAGAGTCAGCGGTGTAACACAGAAAAAACAGGGACTTAAATGCACAGGTGCTCTCTTCCTCTCCTGGTGGGATGTTGGGGGGGTGCATCAATGCTGCCTCCATGTAACAAGGTGAAGCCTCCAGCAGAAATGTACATAGGTCAGCAGGAAGACGCACACAGTACAGAGGTCAGTAACGTAACTCGGAGTGCAGAGTCAGCGGTGTAACACAGAAAAAACAGGGACTTAAATGCACAGGTGCTCTCTTCCTCTCCTGGTGGGATGTTGGGGGGGTGCATCAATGCTGCCTCCATGTAACAAGGTGAAGCCTCCAGCAGAAATGTACATAGGTCAGCAGGAAGACGCACACAGTACAGAGGTCAGTAACGTAACTCGGAGTGCAGAGTCAGCGGTGTAACACAGAAAAAACAGGGACTTAAATGCACAGGTGCTCTCTTCCTCTCCTGGTGGGATGTTGGGGGGGTGCATCAATGCTGCCTCCATGTAACAAGGTGAAGCCTCCAGCAGAAATGTACATAGGTCAGCAGGAAGACGCACACAGTACAGAGGTCAGTAATGTAACGCATAGTACAAAGGTCAGAGGTTAGCGGTTTAAGGCAGAAATAACACACAGTACAGAGGTCAATAATAACACACAGTGCAGCGGTCAGAGGTTTAAGGCAGAAATAACGCACACTACAGAGGTCAGCAATATTGCACAGTGCAGAAAAAAGCGGTTTAAGGCAGAAAAATAACAGGGACTTACAGTGCACATGGCTGACCTGATTCAGGTGCCCTCTTGTTCTCCTGGTGGTGGGAGGTGTGTAAGGGGTACAGTGATGTGTCCTCCATGTCCAACTTGAATCCTCCCTTCAGGTCCTGCGCTGTCCTGCCAGCCAGCAAATTGGAGCTCTGCCACTCCCAGCCTATGGCTGCTAACGGCTAACGTGGGCGGAGGAAGATTGCAGGTGACGGACAGCCAGCTGAACTGATTCTCCCTTCTCTTCTCCTCGGCCGCTGCAGCTATAGAGCGGCCAAAGAGGAGAAGAGAAGGGGGGAAAACCGAAGAGATGATCGCCGCTGCTGAAGCGGCAGCAGTTTCCCCCCTCGTCCTGCCGCCCCCACGCATTTTTCAATCGCCAATTGCGAGGGGGCGAGTAGACATTTTGAGCCCTGCTTTAGAAGATAGTTGAAATTGTGTACAGGAGCATGGTACTGCTGTGTTCAGTTTAATTTTAAGGGTAAGTTCACTTTCTCACAAATTGTGAAAAAATTAAGCACCCCAGCCCCCACTGCACTTACATGGCTGAAATCTCCTCCAGCTGGTGTAGCGGTCTGTACACCGTAAACCCGACTCCCCAACTTCTGTACTGGGGATCAACTTGGTCAGTGTGGTCATGTGACTGCCCAATGAACGCTCACCATTTATGAGCATTATGAGTATTCCATACTGTAGGACAGGGAAGTTCAGGGTACGGACCGCTACACCGTCTGGAGGCGACTTCAGACATGCAAGTGCATTTTTTCACATTTGAAGATATATTCTGTAGATGTTGGATAGAAAAAAAAAAGGACTGTTATCTGCAGATTAGATTAACAGCGTATTGTGTAGTTGTAATTTCCCTGTAAATGGGATCCATAGCGTTATTGTGTGGTTGGCTGCAAAACTAAATGCTGCTTATGTGCACCTTAACAATCGAAATGTGTTTTTTTTTTTTTTTTCTTCTTCTAAAACTCCTCTACTTCTGAACACTGCATTTTTAATAGAATATATTCTGCTAGCTGGCTGAACTGACCTTGTACACTTTACAACTGCTGTCATGATTTCTTTACTCACGGGAATAAATGATAAGATTGCCATGTGAAGAAACACACGTCCAAAAAGAGCTCATTCCTAACACGGTTTAATCATCTCTGTTTACTGCTGTTTTGCTGACTATATTATGAAATACATTACACAAGGGGTGATGTTTTCATTGGATAGAATACAGTGTTGCTGCATGATCATTCTGTGCAACTAATGGACAACAGTTTGAGAAGCTTTGATATGTTCTAACAAAATATTATACCAAATATTATACCATTCGTGATTCAAAAGATTATGATGTGTTGAAAAGGACTCTGTCATGAATCACTAATGTTTTAGGACTGTTATAAAGGCTGTGAAGAATCTGACTAGATTTCATCCTGTAACTTGTCATCATTCCCAACCACTGTGCTGTGGACTCATTAATATCACCCTGCTAGACTGGATCTGTCGTCTTGTTCTGTGTCACTGACCTTTCCTCTACATTACCAGTCCTTGTGTGTATGTAAGGGCTCCTGCTCCTCTTGGGAAATGTTAGTAAAGCTGGCCATATACAGGTAGATTTTCAAACAAACATTGAAACAAAAAACCTCGTTCGTCAGAGCCTCGTCGTCGATAATGCCATCAGATACTTGATGGAAGTCATTTGAATAGCCATTTGATTTCAATATTTGATTTTGGAATAAATGTTATTTTACCACTGTTTTTACCATTTCACTGCTAGAATTTTGTTCGTTTAAAAAAAAAAAATGGCATCCTTATCCTTCTATTTATTAATTAATTTTTTGTCACTACAGTCAAAAACCATCTTTGATTTGACCCAATTAACTATTAAAAAAAAATATGTTTTCGGAATACTCATTTGATTCTCTAACAAAATTATGTGTGTGTATGGCCAGCTTTAATGTAAATCATGCACCTGTTGTTCTGTGATCCAGATTACTACCTCAACCTCTCCAATGATTCCTGCAGCACATTTGGCTGACCTTTTGCCTATAATTCATATAGCTGTCCCCTGCATTGACCCCCTATGCCTGTCCCCTGCATTGACCCCTGTGTCTTTCCCCAGCATTGACCCCCTGTGTCTGTCCCCTGCATTGACCCCTGTGCCTATCCCCTGCGTTGACTCCCTGTGCCTGTCTACTTCATTAAGTTACCTGGGGATTGGGACCCAAACAACTCCCTAGATGCAATCTCTCTGCTTCCCGGGACTAGCATCTATCCCAATCTGTAGGTAATCATTCCATGTACGATTTTAAATGCAGACAGCCAGAGACAGTTGCAGCCACTGTCACACTTTTATTAGCTTCAATGGACACAGCGGCTGCATCTGTATGGATCCATCTGGAATTCCTGCCTCAAGAATCCACAGGCTCTTGCCTCAGGAATCCCCAGATGCCCATATGCATGTAGCCTTAGAAACTCTCTCCAGTCACCCACGGGTAACAATCAATGTGGCCAACCTTGCACAATTCTCAGCTATTATATGCAGGCTCTAAGGCCTGGCAATACAGCCATCTACATTATGCAGGTCTTCTTGCTAAGATGTCCATGCATATTCTCCTTTTAACTCCAAACCCTCTACTACATTCAGCGTTGACACCACCCTAGGGCCTGCTGACCCAGTCAAGTAACAGGGAATAGGTCGCCTATGAACAAGGCTATAAACATAATAGAAAGATACAAAGAATGATGTTAAATTCACATTACCATTAAATGTGAAAACGCATGACGATATTTTCATAGGAAACCCCCAAAAGTATATGATAATAGGTCTGTAATGCTGTTTAACTTCAGGTTTTTCCTTTAAGTTGGTGTACTGAGAGTATATCCGTTTTGCTTCCAACATCAATTTCAGTACAGAAGTATTTTAATGGATGTGGAATTCAGTGTTTTGTATCTTGAATGCAGTATGCACCTTAACTAACCTCAAAGCTTACCTCAAATCCAATGTCTGTGTACACTAACCTTTCATTTCAGAATAGTCTTTGAACTTTTATTCGTTATACACATGAAATTTTATATTTTTGCTCAACAGGGAATGTATGTGTTTTTACATGCAGTGAAGGGCACGCCATTTGAAACCCCAGACCAGGGTAAAGCCAGACTTCTTACACATTGGGAACAACTAGATTATGGAGTACAGTTCACGTCATCAAGAAAATTCTTTACAATCTCTCCAATTATTCTGTAAGTTGCATTTAGCATTGAATTGTTAATATCAGTGATTTGTGCATTGTGCTCAAGATGCCAGAAAATTTCCCTTGCACTTAAAGTGGAATTTAAAGTGACCCTTTCCTTTGCCTAAGCTGAGCAAAGTAAAAGAGCCATTTATATTTCCCTTCCTCAGCAGCATATATTATATATTCACTTTTCCTTGCTCCTGCACCGTTCTGTTTGACTGTCCATACTGATTTGTCAGAGCTTACGCAGGGCTACAAACTTCTTCCCACAGCCCTGTGTCAGCGTTGGGCCAATCATGAAGCTCCTAGTGCTGTCACATGGGAGGTGGGAGTGAGTCACATGCTTACCCATACCTGGAAGTACCGGTTTTTTCGAGCAACCAAAACAAGCATTACAGGAACTAGAAAAGGTGAGTACGTGCTGCTGGGGAAGGAGTGGGCTGTTGGTTGATCTTTTTTTGTGCCCTGCATGGGTAAAGTTTTTTTACTTCTTCCTTTGAGAAGACATCCTATCGTTTCCTCTCTCACCACCACATCTGACCAAAAGACTAAAAACACTGAATGCAAAATGCTATTGCAAGAATGGCCAAGTGGTCTTTTTACTTCCAATACGGTTTTCCTTTAAAATGGAATTCCAACCAGAATTGTTTCCTTTGTAACGGGGACAGCCTGACTGGGACATAGCGATAACCTGCCAGAGGTTTTAACCCTTCAATCTATCTAAAGTTAAAGTTCCACTTTATCTAAATATAACCTACATTTTTAAGTGTACTCATTTTTATAAATGTTATATATGTAGCAGTTTTGACTCCTCTCCCTATTTAAGTGTCTTGTTTGTCATAAACATGCGTATAACTTGAAGTAGAGCCTATTCATGCTGGTTAGTATTAATTAGGGATGCACCGATATATCGGCCGCCGAAACATATCGGCCGAAAATGGCACTTTTGGCTAAGTGCTGAAAGTGCAATTTTCCTGCCGATACATCGGCGCATCCGTGCTTTCTTTCCTCCCCGCTGGGCGCTGCTCTGTGTCCCAGCGGGGAGGAGAGAAAGTGACAGCCGGCCGAGAGCTGTGGTGGAGAGCGCTGTGAGCGGCCGCCGTCACCTCCCACACTGCTCAGCTGCCTATCGCAGTCCGGCAGAGCAGTGTGGGGGCGGAGACAGCCCTCGCTGTCACCGGAGGCTGAGCTCTCCTCCCGCACCGCTCGCTCAGCCTCCTGTGACCGCGTGTCAGAGAGAAGAGTGAGGTACAAACACTCAGCTATCAGTGATCGCTGAGTGTTTGTACATAATGGAGGACTTGGTATGTTGACTATATCCTCAATTATAAATGAATGGGAAGTGAGCTAAATCACCTCCTGTTCATTCATAGTTGTAGTTATAGTAAACATACAATGTTCTCATGTTATCAATGAACAGGAACCCTCATAGAGGATTCCTGTTCATTGATAACAGGGGATACAGAAAAAGAGATTGAGGACTTTGTGTTCTCAATCTCTTTTTCTATTTTAAAAGGGAAATATCAGGGGTCTGTTTAGATCCCCAATATTTCCCCCAAAGCCCCTAAAAGTAAAGTAAACATATTTAATAAAAAATGAATTAATAAAAATAAATTTAAAAAAACTAAAGTTTATAAAAATAAAATATTTAAAAAATTTGAAAAAATTAAAATAAAAACATTTTCGGTTTCGGCCTGACAATTTTTTTTTTTATTTCGGTTTCGTTTAGGTTTTTAAATTTCTATTTCGGTGCACCTCTAGTATTAATGCTTTAGTACCTAAGAACTACATAGATACCTCCTGTACTATATGAAAGCCCAATGCCAGCCAGGACATTTCATCTTCATTTTGTATAGAGCAGTGAAGGGTTAGAAAAAAAACTTCTGGCAGATTTTTATTGTTGTCTGTGATGCCATTGGGATGGGTTCCCCTCACTTTGAGTGCTGTTGACACCCCTGTGACACCAGGACAAGAAATGAGGAATTGGGGGGCAGCCAGCACAGGTAAACATGGACAGCAATTCAAACTTTTCAGATGTTATAACCTAAACATTGTGTTTTTGCTGTCATCTCTGTCCCAATTGGAGTGATTTCCCATTGTCCCCCCTCCCCAGAAAAGAAAACATTAATGAGGACACAGACAAGAGTAAAAAACCAGAGCTAGGTTCCAAAACAAGGGTTGAAAAAGGTTGGGCTGGAGTTTGGCTTTAATAACATTAATTACATCTGTGCATTCTTCTGTCATTGATTACCAAAAAAAGTGTTACAACACTATATATGCATTTTTACGCAACCCTAGCATGAAGGGGGAAACAATGCTGCATGGAAACATATACTTTTAACCCCTTCATGACTGAGCTAGTTTTCAGGTTCTGTTCATAAATGACTGACACATTTTTTACATTTTTGCTGTGTGATTCTTCCACAGCAGTAATATACTTTCTTACTAAATGTACCCACACATATTATATATAGTTTTTTAGAGGACAGATAGGGCTATATAATTATATCACATATGTGTACCTAGCCCCTCACTTAGTTTGAATAAAATAAAAAAAATGAGGAAAACCTGTCTAGTCACCCACATCACCATTCACATTTCCAGGTGTGTTGGATGCCCGGTCCCCCTCTGAGCACTGTGGTGCCTTCCACCAGCCTCCACATCCCTACTGTGACTTGCAGTGAACACAAGGGTTGACCGAAGCAACCACAGAATGCAGATGGGGACCAGGCATCTTATACATCTGAAAGTGTGCTGGATGCTGAAGATTCTTCCACCAGTGGTATTTTTGGAATATAGTGGAAAATAGTGGCACAGAGAAGTATTAGAAAACTTCTATTTCATGCAGTTTATTTTTCTGTGGTTGCAGAGTTTTGTTAATGAATGGAAAAGATGTGTCAAAAACCTCAATGAATAGTGGCATCACATTAAATATGTATATGCTTTTAAGCATGGATGTGTGACTGGGTCCTTACAAACCGAAACATCCACTGAACACCTGCAGTCTTTTAATACGTCTGTTAACAATGCTGTTTCCTGTTATTCTTACGCGCTTTCTTTTTATAGGTACTTCCTGACCAGCTTCTATACAAAGTATGATCCAACACATTTTTTCATCAACACTGCTTCACTTCTCAGCGTCCTTATCCCCAAGTTACCTCAGTTGCATGGAGTACGAATTTTTGGCATCAACAAATACTAAACAGGAATCCTTCAGACCCTGAATTACTTCAAGCGCACATACTATTGGCTCTGGCTCTTTCTGTTCGGATGCAATGGATGGCCGACTAAGCCGTTTTAACGATTTCTACAGTAAAAATCGAATTGCTCCTTCGTATAAGCTGTTGGAAACCACATAGACTTGGAGGGGAAGGAGCTTCCCTCCGAAGAGAGCACTAGATGCGATTCAGAGGTTTCCTCTGTAAGCTGGGCGGGCCCAGCTATGACCCGAGGTTTGCAAATCATACACAAGACTTGTGAAATAAAGGAGTGGTCAAATCTACTCTGTGAAAAGAACATTCTCAATTACATCAAAATATGTCCTTTTATCATTATTTTATCATGTGTAGCAATCCCATTTGTGACATGCAACAGCATTCACTAGCTGACATAATGTTGTGCTGCATGCTGCGTTAATATGCACTAGTCGTTTTGGTTCCTTTTTTGTTGCTGTATTTTTTTGTGTGTATCCACAATACTTTCTAATTTGCCTGCAAAGCTGTTTGTGATCACTGTATATTCAGTAGTCATCTGGTAACATATATCAAGTCAGCGCTGTACGCTTTTCAGAATTACCGGGAGTTGTTTAATTTAGGAGTTTTGCTTGAGTTTTTCCTTCTTTATAACTCTCCTTACCAGACATTGAATAGCTCTGAGCAGTGGCACAATCTTTGTAGCGTCTAGTTGAAAGAAGAATGTAGATTTAACCATGGTATTATTTTAGTTTTATAACTGTAGTACTGGCTTAGAAGCAGTTGTATTAGAAGCCAGCAATCTTTTGAAAGCAGGCTGGATCTGTAGATGGTACGAAAAAAGAAATATGTTGCATTTTGAAGCAGTTTGTGTTAGATTAGTGACATGGACAAGTATGATCATTTATAAAACCTCCTCAGTTTCTCACTCCGAAGTCCTGAAGTTGTCTCTGAGTCCTGAACTCTCCCTTTATTTCCCCTACAGAATCTCATGGCCTGAAGGTTTGTTTAGAGACCTTTTGTTATTGTGCCCTTTGTGCTGCTGCAGATGTTCCCAATGCCATAAGAGTTGAGCAACTGCATGGAAAATCAGGTTGGATTGTACTGAGTGAATGAGGGAGGGGGCATAGTGTTACACGTACAAAGATTTTAGGCTCACAGCACATCTTTCCAGTTCCCATGGGTCCATGCAATTGTGGCCTCAGTGACACATGTTCCCTTGTTATGAAAAAGTACTTTATGTTGTAGGCTAAAGATGAACACATCGATTAGTGAAATAAGTGAATGCTCTCTTTTTTTGCGGTTTGCCTAAATATGTGCATGCAGTGCAGGTCATTCATTGTGTGTATTCACGAATGGTGTGATTCAGATTAGATTACACAAATCTACAAGCCCATATTCCAGGGAATCAGAAATGTACAAACAGATTCATTCATCTGTACTGCTGACTTAACCGAGTATAAATCGGTTATTGAATATAAAGTTGGAATGTTATAGGTTAGAGGAATCTAGCCAATTGAAAGAGAAAAATGGCTGAATATCATATTTCACAGAAAAACCTGAACTGTGCTCCCCCGAACCAATATATTTATAAAACGCAATTTGGAGCAAAAGTAGGCCCCTTCCAGTGGGAGCCAGTCAGGATTCATCTGTGAAAGAAAGCACAGACTCCAGTTTTCATTACTCAGCCTTTAGTATAGGGTTACAACTACGTGCACCTTGCTACAGTTGCTGACAAGCTATTGCTTCAGCAGTGTTTCCAAATCTGTACTCACTTTAATATCCTTCAGCAGATATTCGTATAGGCATGAGTGTATTTCCACATCTGCGACGTATAAAAAATGGATTTTATCCATAGAAAGTCACCTTATGAAGAACTAAGAAGGTTTTGGCTGAACACAGTCATATGAGCCTTCTGTTTTTATTTAATATTTTTTTCTAATGAAGAAAGCATACGCATTTTCTTTAGAAACAGAGTTAAAAAGATGTTTTAATTCAAACGGTTTGGGAAAGCTAACCCTTTATGCAGACATTGTAGACATAAATCATGTTTTCATTTGTCATTGTAAAACATTTGAAAATTGTCCCCTTTTTTATTTTTTAATTCTTCCAGTGGCTTTTCAGTTTATTGAATAAATTAACGTTTGCCCTTGATGTCTTCTGGGTTTTTTTCTTATTGAAACTATAATAGCAATTTTTTGGGCTTTTGAAAACATTTTAATTTGCCTCCAGTAGCATTTGGGTTTCCTACATATGCCGGGTACGTTTTATCAGTCTAGCAATTCATGCTTTATCTTTAACATAACCACTTCTGTTCTCGCACCTGTATATGCTTTATGGACCAAAGCATTTGTTACATTTTGGCTATGGGGCTATTGATTTGTACGCCCTTCATCTTCCTATGGCAGGGGATAAATGCTAATTTTTTTCTAGGAGTAACATAAAAAAAGCAGGTTTATTTGCCTTATTCCTTGCACCCACAGACTTCCTGCCAGCTTCATGACCTGTCCCCAAAGCCACATTTCTTTGCCATTCTGTCTGTCACAGGCACTCTGACGTCCTCACATAAAATACCAGAAGTCCTGCATTGTAGGTGAGATTGCTGAGGGCCAGCCCACAACCCAGAGCTTTGAAGAGAGCTACCAGTGGAGTAAGGGATAAGGTAAGTAAAACTGCTGTTTATGTTCCCCTAGAGCAGGATAAGCATGTATCCCTTGCACTGAGGGGGAGTCCCGCTGCAAGGGTAAATTTTGATTTTACCCAGTGTTCAGCTTTTAGGCATGGAAGGCGTCATTGAGGTTTAGCTAAGGGTTACTAAAGGAGTTTAATAAGAACGTGGGGAGATTTATCAGAATTTTTTTTTATTTCGGTTCCAGTTTTAAAATTTCCATTTCGGTGCACCTCTACTTGTTTCCATTACATCATTTGCAGGGGGAAAAAACCTTTACTATCAAACAGTGTAACAGGAGTTGGTTTAGACCAGTGGTTCTCAACCTGTGTAACCTCAAGACCCATGTTTGTCCTTGGTCATTAAGTCGCGACCCAAGTCACACCGAAATGGGGTGCACGGCATTGCGATACCGCACGTGGCGGGCAATCGAACTGTGGGTGGGAGGTGCGTTTGGGGTACCATTCAAATGAATGGCAAGGCAACATACCTCCCACACCAAGAACGCGTAATAAGTGTGCTTGTGTGGTACAGCGCGTTAATTGTGCTGGACTGTGCGATGAATGCACTGTACTAGTGTGAACGGGCCCTATCTTTCTTAAGGTCCATCCAGTCTCCCTACCTTACGAGAACTGGAGTGGATCCTTAGCCTGGGGTCCAATGTGGGCATCTGTGCTGTGACGGAGATCCATCCATATGTTCAATGCTTGTACACCTCCCTTTCCCGCCTATAGAGGTGCCAGGAGCCGGAATGGGACGTCACTCTGGTCCAGGCACCTCTACAGGACACATGAGGGATCTGTAAGCAATGCATGTATTTCACCTCAAGCTGAAACTCAGTGCTGGGCAGCATATTCTGAATGGCTGCTTGGCACGGGAAATGACAGTGCTGCGCTAGGGGGAGGTAGAGGAGCCTCCCACCTAGAAAAGTGGAAGGCATGAAGCGACCCACTGAACACCGGGCCGCGACCCACTTTTGGGTCACGACCCACCAATCCATATGTTCAATGCTTGTACCCCTCCCTTTCCCGCCTATAGAGGTGCCAGGAGCCGGAATGGGACGTCACTCTGGTCCAGGCACCTCTACAGGACACATGAGGGATCTGTAAGCAATGCATGTATTTCACCTCAAGCTGAAACTCAGTGCTGGGCAGCATATTCTGAATGGCTGCTTGGCACGGGAAATGACAGTGCTGCGCTAGGGGGAGGTAGAGGAGCCTCCCACCTAGAAAAGTGGAAGGCATGAAGCGACCCACTGAACACCGGGCCGCGACCCACTTTTGGGTCACGACCCACCAGTTGAGAACCAAGGGTTTAGACATTACATTTGGGACTAATATATTTCTAAGTGAAGGTGCCCCTCTATCAATGAATAGGAATTTATCAGGTAGAAACTTACTGAGAACCCTGTCCTTCTTAAGTATTGGCCAGTGTCTATTATTGTATGTTGTACAAACAAATCTATTTTGGACGCAGACCTAGATTTATATTGTAAATCACTCCGAACAGCTTTATCTTTTAACGGATCACTTCTATACATCCAGCCACATAATTAATTTTCTCCAGGCTTTCTTTTTTACAATCTTTTTCTAAGAATCAGTTTTTTTTTACATTTTAGACTAAATTAGTGTGGAAAATAATTATTTAATCCCCTGCAGATTTTGTAAGTTTGCCCACTAACAAAGAAATGAAAGGTCTAGAATATTTGTATCATAGGTGTATTTTAAATGATCGAGACGGAATATCAACCAAAAATCCAGAAAAAAACCACATTATACATATGTTATAAATTGAGTTGCAGTTCAGTGAGTAAACTAAGTATTTGATCCCCAAGCAAAACATGACTTAGTACTTGGTGGAGAAACCCTGTTGGCAAGCACAGAGGTAAGACGTTTCTTGTAGTTGGTTACCAGGTTTGCACACATCTCAGGAGGGATTTTGGTCCACTCTTCTTTACAGATCTTCTCTAAATCCTTAAGGTTTCTTGGCTGTCGCTTGGCAACTCGAAGTTTCAGCTCCATCCATACATTTTCTATAGGATTAAGGTGTGGAAACTGGCTAGGCCACTCCATAACCTTAATGTGCTTCTTGAGCCACTGCTTTGTTGCCTTGGCTATATGTTTTGGGTGATTGTCATGCTGAAGGGTGTTCTCATCCAAGATTTTACAATACATGGCCATGTCCATTGGCCCCTCAATGCGGCAAAGTCAGCCCGTACCTTTTAGCAGAGAAACGGCCCCAAAGCATAATGTTTCCACCTCTATGCTTGACTGTAGGGATGGTGTTCTTAGGGTCATAGTTAGCATTTTTCTCCCTCCAAACAGGGCGAGTCGAGTTACTGCCAAAGAGCTCAATTTTGGTCTCATCTGACCACAGCACTTTCTCCCAATCCTTCTCTAAATCATTTAGATGTTAATTGGCAAACTTCACACGGGCCTGTACATGTGCCTTCTTGAGGAGGGGATATCAATCCATGGCGGTGCATTGTGTTACCAATGTTTTTTTTGGTGACTGATTCCAACTGCCTTGACATCATTCACAAGCTACTCCCATGTAGTTCTGGGGTGATCCCTCTTTTCTCATGATCATCCTTAACCCATGAGGCGAAATCTTGCATGGAGCTCCAGACCGAGGGTGATTGATGGTTATTTTGTATTCCTTCCATTTGCGAATAATTGCTCCAACAGTTGTTTCCTTCTCACCAAGCTTCTTGCTGATAGTCTTCTAGTCCAGGCCTTCTTAAACTTTTTTCACTCGTGACCCCTTTTCGGCCGAGGAAATTTTTGCGTGACCCCAGCATCGGACAGTATCTCTCCCCTCTTTCCCCCCAGTGTCGGTCAGTGTCTCTCAGCACCCCCACCCAGCGTCGGTTGATGTCTGTCTCCTCTCAACCCCCTCCCCGTCTCTCTTCCTCCATTCCCCTCCCAGCATCAGTCAGTGTCTCTCTTCCTCCATCCCCTCCGCAGCATCAGTCAGTGTCTCTCTTCCTCCATCCCCTCCCCAGCATCAGTCAGTGTCTCTCTCCTCCTTCCCCAGCTACTTGTTGATTGCTGCTGTCTGTGAAATGGTAAATTACTATTATGCTCTTCAGAGATCTTTGAGATGGCTTAGCATTGTGCCCTGCAATCAGCTGACAGGATTGGGTGCCAGGAGATAAAGCTGCCATATACTTTCCAGGACCCCGTGGTGAATTAATTTAACTCCTTCACTGCTGCAGACCTGCATTTGCAGCCTTGGAACAATTACATAGTTACATAGTATTTGAGGTTGAATAAAGACATTAGTCCATCAAGTCCAACCTATTAGGATCTCATTCTAGGAGTACCTGTACCCCTGTATATTACCTGTACCCCTGTATATTACGGTCCCTTAAGAAATCGTCCAAAAGTTTCTTGAACAATTCCACATTATTTGCTGAAATCACCGCCTGTGGCAGTGAGTTCCAGACCCTAACTGATCTTACTGTGAAGAACCCCCTTCGCCCCTTGTGCTGGAATTTTTTTTCCACCAATTTTAGGTGATGGCCTCTAGTTTTTGTAACGGAGTTAATTTTAAACAGTTTATCGCTAATGTTGCTACCACCATTGAACATTTTGTACATGGAAATCATATCCCCCCTTAATCTCCTCACCTCTAATGTGAACATGTTTAAATTTAGTAGCCTTGTCTCGTAGCTCTGGTCCTCCATACCCCTAATTAGTTTGGTTGCCCTCCGCTGGACTTTTTCCAACTCAAGGACATCTTTTCTTAGTACTGGTGACCAGAACTGGACCGCGTACTCCAGATGAGGTCGAACCAATGATCTATAAAGTGGCAAAATTATAGACTTGTCCCTGCAATACATCCCCTTTTTAATACAGGACAAGACCCTGCTAGCTTTGTTTACAGCAGCTTGGCACTGCAAACTACCTTTCAGTTTGTGGTCTACAATGACCCCCAAATCCTTCTCCATTTCTGACTTCCCCAGCGGCATACCCATAATTGTATAACCCATTTGTTTATTTTTAATTCCAAAGTGCATTACTTTGCATTTATCGACATTAA
>NW_017307750.1:315923-344525 GCF_000935625.1 Nanorana parkeri
GCATTATTAGTGACAATTAGATCTAAGATGGCATTTTTTCTGGTAGGAGTCTCCACCATCTGGTCCATGAAGTTGTCGCGCAACATGTTTAGAAATCGCCCCGCCTTTGCCGAACCCGAAGTTCCATTGGCCCAATTTATGTCTGGGTAATTGAAGTCACCCATCACGACTACATTGCCCTCTCTCCCAGCTATTCCTATCTGTGAGTGAAGATTGACTTCTCCCTCTTCCCCTATATTTGGAGGTTTATAGCAAATACCCACGAGAAGTTTACGGCTAGCGTCCGTCATATCTAGCTCCAGCCATAGAGTTTCCACGTCTTCCCCATTATTTGACGTGATATCGTCCCTTATATGCACATTTAGATTATTTTTTACGTAAATGCAAACACCCCCCCCCCTCTTCTCCCACCTCTGTCCCTCCTAAACAGGTTATACCCCTCTATATTAGTAACAATGCTAAGCCCCAACTTCACATTGCAAACGATCCATGTGTATGTGTTTCCTCTCTTGAGCATTTGGTAGTGAAACTGTTAACTGCAATTACTTTGTAGGCTTGATGCAGTTTCCCCTAAATCTATTTCTGGCCAATGATGGATTTTTGTGTTTTTATTATTATTGTTGTTGTTATACAGTCTATAAAGCTCACATTCAGCTGACACAGTCCAGATTTCATTATTCAGATACATTCCATGTCCAGTAGTGCAAATATTTAAATCAAGTGTGCAAGTGAATAGATACATTTTTGTATTATTACTACTTTTAGATAAATGGGTCATAGGATTTACATAACTGGTACATCGTGTTTGTGTGGGGAAGATATATATAACATTTTTTTGCAGTACTTAATAATGTGACATATGGTCTCCAACATCTTATGGGCCAAGGGGCGGTTGGACCACCTCTAATTACAGCCTGGTTTTAACTGAAGGGCATTAAAATGGTGACTTTAGAGTGAATTGTTGGCAGCAGAAAACGTGATTAGAGCCAAACAGCAAATAAACTCAGCTACAGTCCCTTCAGTTTCAGAAGTTGTAAAGGTAATTCAGCATCGGTCTCCCATCTACTCCCCCCCAGTTGTTCGGTGTGTATCTCTCCTCCCCCCATCTCACTCACTCACTCCGATGTCTGCTGGATAAAACTTACGTTTTCCCCTCCAGCAACTGTGCTCAGCTTCTGCCAGGCTAAAGAAAGCTCTGCCGTCTGAAAAGGGAAAAAAAAAAACCTTCCATGCGCGCACATGGTCAGGAAGGTACCAAGTGCACAGGGGGGGCCCGGGACCTTAGTAATTACGCTGCACATATTAAACTATAATAATAAAATCTTGCTTGGTGTCTGGGCCTCCCCAGGCACCTGGGTCCCTCACACAAGTACTTTCCGTACCCCCCTGATGGCGTCTCTGGCCGGGAATTCGGATCGCGACCCCCCCATTCACTTGTGCGACCCCATATGGGGTCGCGACCCACACTTTAAGATGCCCTGTTTTAGTCCATTCCAGCCTTGTGCAAGTCTACAATCTTGTCCCTAACACCCTTTAACAGCTCTTTGGTCTTGCCCATGGTGGTGAGGTTTGAATGGAAAAAAGAGATTCTGTGGACAGTTGTTTTTTACATATTGTACATAGGCTGTTAAATCACTACAGTTGTAGGAGGAAACTGTTGTTCTGTATTTACATGCAAAACTGAATAAACAAAACCTTTTAAAAAAAAATCACTACAGTTGCTCCTTAGTCCCACAAACTGCCCTCCCCCCCCGGACATATTCTCTTCCCACGCAGGGTGATGACAGGCTTTAGCAGAGATGTAACTATTTCAAACTGTTGGTTTAAAATATGTGATTTTATGTAAATAGCCTTCTCTGATTTTAAATCTAGAAGGTTAATACTTTTATGGCTAAGATCAAGGGAAATGTAAGCCTGTTTATGTTATTGTGAATACTCTTCTTAAATATATCTAATCCACTCTTATCTCCAGCCCAAAGTCATTGATAAATCTTCCCCATAGTATAAAATTAAAATATTAAAGTCCAACCATAGAGTAGGAGATACAAAATATTTTGAGTAGTTTTTAGGCAATGCAAGTTAAAGACTACATTTAGAAACAAATGTTTTATTACCTGTGGACAACTGAACCATAGAGTACACTGTTTAAAGCCGTGGACTATTTGCAAAGGGCCCGGGACCTTAGTAATTACGCTGCACATATTAAACTATAATAATAAAATCTTGCTTGGTGTCTGGGCCTCCCCAGGCACCTGGGTCCCTCACACAAGTACTTTCCGTACCCCCCTGATGGCGTCTCTGGCCGGGAATTCGGATCGCGACCCCCCCATTCACTTGTGCGACCCCATATGGGGTCGCGACCCACACTTTAAGATGCCCTGTTTTAGTCCATTCCAGCCTTGTGCAAGTCTACAATCTTGTCCCTAACACCCTTTAACAGCTCTTTGGTCTTGCCCATGGTGGTGAGGTTTGAATGGAAAAAAGAGATTCTGTGGACAGTTGTTTTTTACATATTGTACATAGGCTGTTAAATCACTACAGTTGTAGGAGGAAACTGTTGTTCTGTATTTACATGCAAAACTGAATAAACAAAACCTTTTAAAAAAAAATCACTACAGTTGCTCCTTAGTCCCACAAACTGCCCTCCCCCCCCGGACATATTCTCTTCCCACGCAGGGTGATGACAGGCTTTAGCAGAGATGTAACTATTTCAAACTGTTGGTTTAAAATATGTGATTTTATGTAAATAGCCTTCTCTGATTTTAAATCTAGAAGGTTAATACTTTTATGGCTAAGATCAAGGGAAATGTAAGCCTGTTTATGTTATTGTGAATACTCTTCTTAAATATATCTAATCCACTCTTATCTCCAGCCCAAAGTCATTGATAAATCTTCCCCATAGTATAAAATTAAAATATTAAAGTCCAACCATAGAGTAGGAGATACAAAATATTTTGAGTAGTTTTTAGGCAATGCAAGTTAAAGACTACATTTAGAAACAAATGTTTTATTACCTGTGGACAACTGAACCATAGAGTACACTGTTTAAAGCCGTGGACTATTTGCAACTCTTTGAATGTTGTCTTTAAGATGGTTTTCTATTAATTAGCAAATTCAGTTTATTAAAACCAACCAAACCAGACCCTAATGTATACATTAGTCACCTTTGCTCTGTTAACATCCATTCATTTTGTGCTTCGGTGAAAATTTCAACTCAACTCCCATGGTAATAATCTGTGGGCCTCGGTGCATTGGTGACACTTTAGAGAAAAATAGGGGAGCAGTAAATGGGCCAGTTTGCTGCCCACAAGTAATGTTTATCTACAATAACTCTCACACCTTTGACCTAATTATCCGAATGGCTTTCAGTGGCAATACCAAACAAAAATGAAGAAAAATGCCCAGACCCCTTTTATAATGGAGGGGAAAGCATTAATATACAGGCAACATCCTGTATATATTATATATACAAGAGAGGAGGAGGAGGTAAAAGGGTTAAAAACAATCCCTTAATACAAATTATTATACATCTCACACACACCTCTGCTGCTGCTTTCTCTCTATGATCCCTCCATTCATAACATTCTTCTTGATCCCCCTTCCTCCATTGTGAGGTTAAAAACTAGGCTATCAAATCTCAACAACAGCACTGTTTAAACTTGGGATTGCTGTGATTGACTGTATTTGGCTCTCTTCATTATGCCTTTGATCTGCTATGCGTAATAGCATGATCATAGGTATTGCGCACGCTCCAAGCACATGTACTAAGGTGTCATTTAAAAATAGCATTCCAGAATACTGCCTCCACTCTTAAAACTCTTAAAACTCCAGTCAACAAATGGTTAAGCAATAAAGAGACGTTAAAATCAAAAGGTTTTTGGTAGAAATCTTGCTTATGCCCCCTGGCTGCCCCGTGAATTCCATTGACTGTCTGACATGCTCTCCCCCCGCGGATGACAGGGGGCACCTCCCTGAAATTACTTTTTTCAGGTTGGGATCCCTGGTGATGTGACAGGTCCTCCTTATGGAGACATCAGGGGTCTTTCAGACATGCTTCACCAGCTTCTTCTCCTGCCTCTAAGAGCCAGAGAATGTAAACAGACACAGGAAGTAATGTATTACACATCACTTCCGGGTCCTGTGATTGGAGGAGAGATCAGCGTCTAGAAGCTGTGGGGAGACCTGCCGTGCCAGTCCTGGGCCCACACGAGGGACAGCGGAGACCTGGGGTGGGACACACATTCCGCCGCTTGGTACAAACCATACTGGGGTTTTTATTTTTTACTATATAACAAAAAAAGTACCCTAAATTTGGAAAAAAAACATGTTTCCCTATAAAATGTTATTAAACATTTATTTTCACCCCAATTTTTTGGTATAATATAAAAGACGGGGTCACGTCGGGTAAATAGACACTAAACAACCTTTAAAAATGCGCGCGCCCGCAAAATCGCAGAACACGTCCGCAACCAAAAATTGGCCATAGGCGACACTTTAAACGTGTTTACCGCTCATCAGTTTAGTGTTATCAGTGATTGATGGCCCTAAAATTATTGCTTCACTCCGACGTTCGCGGCGATATGTAACATGTGCTGCATAATGGGCGCAATCGTCGTTTTCGTACATAGGCGCATGAAAAATTATCCCCTTCATTGCTCACCACGGTTTTATAACTGTGATCACTCTGATCAGTATAATAGTACGCTTCAGAATTGTTGTTTATTTATATATTTTTTTCTTTAATTGTACCCATTTTTAATAATTGTTTTGTGTTTTTAAATGAACCCCTTCAGCACTGATCACAGTTTTATTTCTGCGATAACACTGATCAGTCCAGTAGTACTTTTGAGCATTTTTGGGTGTGATTTTTACCTCTGTTTCAAATGTTTACCTTTAAGTTTTTTACCCTGTCACCTAGTTTCTGATCACAGTATTTTGTCTAAACTGGTTTCTGACTCTGCTTGCCCTGACGTTGTTTTATGGCACCTATCTGGAAAGTTAGGCTAGGCTGCCATACTGTCTCAAAAGGTGACAGACCTAGACCCAGTAAATCAATGTTTTAAATGTTCTGAAATGGGTATGCAATACATTTGGCACTGTAACTTTTTAAATAAAAGCTGTATAACCAGTACGCAGGGGATTCCATTTGTTACTCTGCTAATTACAAATATCTTGTCTTTATTACAGCAAGACATATAAGGGTTATGAAATATCTTTCAAAAATTGAATTTATGTGTGTGACAAGCACAGATGAAAGTATGAGCTTCTAAGGGTGGCCAGCATTTTGTGATAAAGTGGCTACACAAAACAACTCAAAGTAACTCATTTAGATTGCTCTGTGTTTTCTCCCTTTGAAAATGGAATGTTATTACGAAAACATTTTCTTTCCTAGGCTGTCATACTGTCTTAAAGTCAACCTGGAAATGCAATGTGCCAAAATTCCATGTATGATGACTGAAATGGGCAAGCCCCATATTTGGCCCTGTAACTCCCATAAACCCCATTAGACCTGTACATGGGGGTATTGATGGTACTCATGAGACATTGTAGATTACAATTATGGGTGTTTCATTGCAGTTATACATATCAGTATTATGATATTAACAATAAAATGTGCGTTTGTGCATGTTTGGAAAAAACGAAAATCTCTTAATTTTTTTATAATTGGTTAGATTTTATTCATATCTAATAGTTCTTTTATAAACATTTGATGTCAAACAAAAGCCCTATTTGTCCTCTAAAAAGGGAGGTGAGAGTTTTGATTTTCTTTAAAGCAGAACTCCGGGTAACATTTTTATAAACGCTTGCAGTGGGGCTACCTCACTTTTGCCTAGGGTAAAAATAAAGCTACACTCACCTGACCCTCTGAGCCGACTGGTTGTGACAGCACTCCCTCCACCCTGGCTCCTCCTCGGCTCCAGTGACCAAATGTCCCTCAGCATCCTTACGTCTTATACACCGTGTATAGCATGTGATGACTCAGGGACCTTAGACCACTGCAAAAATTAACATTTAACCCTTGCAGTCCAGGGGATCTGGCATTCTGATTGGCCGGGAAGCCGACGTCATGCTCCCTCGTCATCTCATGAATCATAATATTAAGAAAGTGACCTTAAAGCATTAGTTTGTATTGCTTTAGAAAAAATGTGACCTGTCCCTTTAAGAAAAAGTATTGGTAATTGGTATCTGCGAGTAATTGATCAAAATTATCGGTACAGATATATAAATCTAAATAAATGTTATATACTATATAAACAGATGTAATGACAACATCTGAATGTTTTGTTTTCCCCCCAAGAAAAGCTGTGTTGAGAGGAATATTGAGTTTGTCATGTTGACAAATATAACGAGTAGATATCAGCCAATTGTTTTTACCCCCTTTTTTTCTAATTGCAACAGTCTCTCCAGATGGGCTTCATTCACACTAGCAGGTGCTTGTTCAAATGTGTATAACACATGCTGGTGTGCATTGTAAAATGCATCAAAGTACTTTATTTAATTAGATATATCTAATATTGCACTGCACTATTTCCTCAATCAATGAAAGTGACTAAGTGCTCATTATAGAAAAAAAGTGACTAAAAATGACAAATAACATAATATCCTCAATTGGTTCATGCCAAAAATAGACTTGTCTGTGCATAAATCAAGATTTATATCACTTTTATTTAGATGGGGATGCATTACCGCTACTCTACCACTAGATGTCAGACATCTATCATTTTTAGATGTGCATGGCTATACATTTAATGTCATTTTTGTTTCTATTCTGATTTTTTTTTTCTGAAATTCAGACCTGTTCGATATTAGTTATTCAAAATTCGCATTGATCTGAAGTTTTCGTTTTCAGAATTCAGATCTATTCAAACTAGGGTTTCACAGATACCAGGTACATGTACAAGTACCGATACTTTTGAGCTCCAAGACTACACTAGAGAAAAATGTAAAAGTTAGGAGGCAGCTGTCATTTGTAAGGAGCACACGGAGCTCCTGGGATTTGTACATCATTGTTTTAATGTATGATTCTGTTTTTATAAATATAAATAAAGGGATGCACAGATTCCAGTTTTGCGAATACGAGTATGGATACATTTTTGTTTATTGTCATGTGACAGTTTTTCTAAAACAATACAGAGTAATGATTTCAGGACAGCGGTGGAGCGCCAGAGCCAGGTACCAGCTGCAACCTCTGCAACCCTGGTAGTTCTCATGAAAATGCCAAGTATCTGCACTGGTACTCGAAAAGTATCTGTGCATCCTTAATGCAAACCTATTTGGATGGAGTTTAGTATGTAATGAAACGTGGAAATAAAAAAAATAAAAAAATAGGTTGGGTCCCCATTTTTATGAGGACAAAGTACTCTTCCCCACAAACCTGGCCCAGCGGTTGTGGGAGTCTGTGGGCAGGGGGGCTTATCTGAATCTGGGTGCATTCAGATGCTGACACACACTCTTTAACAAGTGCTCCAATTCTCAATGTTGTACATTGTAGTTGGTTATAAAAGAAAACCGCATATCCCGTTTCTCTTTTCTACTATACCTATTTGTAGGTTCCATTAGTTTTCCTCTATTACTGGTCTGTACTTTCTTATCCACCACATTACTATACCCTTTCTTGTTAAACCTATGTCCTAGGAATTGGGATTGTTCTAGATAATCCTTATGAAATGTACAGTTGTATCTAATCCTCATCATCTGTCCCTTTGTATGTATGCTAACCATTTAGCAAAGTATTGAGTCAGAGGCTGGAAACATAGGACATTCAAAGAAGTGAATAGGGAGGAGCAGTGAAGGTGGTTTAACTGGTTGGCACATGTGATATCAGCTTACCCTGGCAGTCTTTTCCAGCACAGCAGTGCTCCATGTGATATAGAACATTCTTCATTGTACAACAGTGGGGAAGATGACATATGTTTGTCCCACCACTGGATTCTGCTCGTCGTCGACACTCGTGTGCATGTAGCAATAACACCAGCTGCCGTTTGATAAGTTGTGCGGTATTTTCTGAGTCAGTAGGGGGGACGGTTCCCATTGATGCAGATGTACCTATGCCGGTGTTAGTGGAAGAAGTTGTGCCTACTAGCTGAGCTTGTGCCTAAAAGAATATTTTAAAAAAAGACATCCAAGACTGTAAAGCACATATGCCATAAACACACGCATGCTTTGTTCAACTATAACAGTGTATAAGCAATAAAGTCATAAGACAGGCATGCCTAGTATAGTGCAGTGATGACCCTGTTTTGGCTGAGACTGAGCATTGGTTCAGGCAAAAACATGGCCATCTTGATTGTGAACTGATAATAGATGCAATTAGAAAAGTCAAAGCCCTGCAAATAAGAAAAAACAGAGTGGACTGCCTTCATAGGGGAGGCAGTCTAAGGGGGTAGTTGTAATCACTGCCCTTAGGTCATATATCCATCGGTTTGTGAATTTATTCATGGAACTTAGTGGAAAAGATATACCTTGTATATATATTTTAACTGTTGGATGTGTAACTATTACCGAGATTGGGTAGAAGGGATCTTATTCCCGTTTTTTAGAAACAACGTATCAAAAAAAGTGAGAAAAAATATATAGTAAAAACTAAACCAGACACTATGCTCTCAAAGTAATGGAGTAAACTTAAGGGTCTTCACTCAAAGGTGCATAAACCAACTCGGGTCAAAAATCACTGTATCGGGCCCGATTCTGATGCTAGCATCGGTATCGGAACATCCCTATCCGTGACCAAAGAGTGTCCTTAGTCGGGAAAATGTGAATAAACACAAGTGAACTGTGAAAATTATACAAACAAAGTTTATAATAAACATAATAATATGTGCCAATACTAATAATAACAATTATTTTGACCAAACATCAATTAGACAGTAAAATTAGAGGGTATCTACCCAGGGGTGTATCTACTGCAAGGCAAACTAAGCATTTGCCTAGGGTGGCACTTTCCAGGGGGGCGCCAAAAAATGCTGCCCCCCAAACCAATTAGGTAAGAGAAGAAAAAAAATGTACATTATGAATTATTCTTAAATTACTGCCAGTACCCCTGGACCTCGTGCTTCTTTGACTGGGGTACCAACATTTCCACCTATGCCGAATACTCCAACATATATGCCAGCTGCAGCTTCTTCCTCTTCCTGGTCAACATGCTGTGCAATGTATTGATGTGTGTGACTTTCATCTGGATGCACTGGCAGTTCATGTGCCGGACCACCCTGAGAAAACGGCACCCAAATCTCTGACTTCAGGCAGCGGAGGAGCTTCTGCAGGACCCCAGGGCTGAGATCCAGATGGTCATCGTACTCATCAGCACCTCCATGGTTGTGAGTCCAGGAAAGTGCAGCCTATAAGCTCCGTGCAGGGTTATGTCTTTAGAGCGGGGCAAGCTACAGAGTCCAGCGGCAAAGGTAGAAGATTGGTAACTGGAGAATTAGAGAGCCCAGCACATTGAGGCAGAAGATCGGTGTTGCTGCTGCAGAACTAGAGACTAGCACGGCAGGGCAGGAGAGAATGGTTATTGTAGCTGCAGAACTAGGGAGCTCATCAAGCCAGGAATGGAGAAGGTGGCTATTGCAAAGGTAGAACTAGAGCGTCACGTTATGTTGATAGCGGAACCTGTCAGAATCAAGATACACCGTGCGCGCTGACAGGTTATGCAAAATGTCTTAAACAGGAAGGGGTGTGACTAATTTAGATTAGGGATGCGGGGGTGCTCGGGTTTAGTCTTGCCTAGGACAGCACAAAACCAAAATACACCACTGTATGTCCCGCAGTCACACAGTTGATTGCAGTGTTGCGACCCCGGTCTGGAAATGCAACCAGTGAACTATAGTGAATATTAAAAATCAAAGTCCAAACTCATATAGTGATGAGTGCAATATGTAACAAAATAACAGAAAAACTCTTGAAGGGTGAGTATTCGTCCTCCAATTCCTTATATAACGTGCTTGTGCATAAGTGATCTTTGAAGTGTCACACACAAACCCACTAGGCAGTGCACACTCACCGCATATAAATCCTTTTACAGCTTTGCAGGCAGCCTGAAGCCAGTATTTGGGTCAGATTGCTCCTGGCATTTTTCTTTGTACACAACAATCCCGCACCAGAAAGGGCTGAAAGCGATAGATTGGGCGTTTACAACATTGGGCGCCCCATAAAACTTTTGCTACGCTGCCCTGTGGTTTCTAGTTACACCCCGGGATTTCTCCATCTACACTCTTAGCATGGATGGGGAAATCAAGCACTTTTCTCATTCAGCCCATGAACAAGAAAAACTGCCAGTTCTTAGGTGCCCATACACCTTACAATTATCTGCAGATTTTCTGTGGTCAGATGGAAAAAGTGCAACAGATTGGTCCAGGTGGAGATTACTCCATCCACACAGTTGGAGGAATCTGTTTCACCTTTTCCATCTGACCACAGAAAATCTGCAGATAATTGTAAGGTGTATGGCCAGCTTTAAACAAGAACTCCAGGAAAAAATGTTCTTAAAGGTGGCCACACAGTTTACAACTATCGTATGATTTTTTTCATCCCGTCGTCGAACCATCGTTCGATTTCCACACGACTGCCCCATCAAGCAAAAACCAAGTTCTCTGCCGAAAATCATTCGACAGGCACATCAATCTAACGAATTTAGCCAAATGCCGGAAGTGATCGTTTGACCCATGCAGTGGAAACAATCATTCGGCCCATGTTGCAGAATAGCCCTGTCAGGCAGGCCATTCTGTCCCAAGCACCCAAACAGCGAGCATTCGTCAGCAAAGCTGTTCAAACCATGGAAGAAGATAGAAGGGCTACCCTTGGCATTGTAATGCTTGGTGTTGTGTCCATCAACCAACTCCAGAAACGCAAGGCACAAAAAAGGCAGTTATGGGCGGAAAATTGGCTCCAAAAGCGTGAGGTACTCTCATGTCACACTATTGTAGGAATTGAGGGAGAACAACTCTAAAGACTTCTAAAATTACCTGAGGATGTCAGACACTATCTACCACACACTGCTGGATCTGGTCACCCCACACATTTGGAACAGGATATGGTTCTTCATAAAGCCATATCCCCTGAACAAAGGCTTATAGCCCCATTGCGTTTTATAGCCCCTGGCAAAAGCTTAGAAGACCTCAAGTTCTCTGGGATCTCTGTCCAGTCCCTGGGGTGCATCATCCCTGAGACGAGTGCTGCAACAGTCCAAGAACTGAAGGACGACTATTTCAAGGTAAATTTAAACGTATTTATTAACATGAAACAATCAAAACAGACATCACATCGCCAAATAACATATGAAAATAATAGCATGTTAAATAAATAAACATTCACCCTTCAGGTATGTAAACTAATAAAGGGCAAGGGGAAACACAAAATCACATAAACACAACAATAAGGTTAAAAAAAAAAAAAAAAATCACACATTTGCGTAGGATGGGCCTGTAGGCCACCCAGGGTTGTCCATGTCAACCGAGGACCCATCACCACAATAATGCTGGGGAGGCATATTTGGACCAGGTTGTGGTGACGGGGTGATGCGGCACTGGGTGGGGTGGTGCATGTTGTGGTGCACGTGGTGGGGTTGCACCTTGTGCTGTGGCACCTGGTGGGGAGTCACCTGGTGACGTGACATGGGATCCTCAATATAGCCCATCATGTGGGTATGGGGCCCTATCCGGCCAGCCTGGGCCTTGTGCAGCATCTCCAACAACATCGCCTGGTCTGGTTCCAGTTGGCGAATTTGATGGGCAGTGAAGTTCATGAACAGGGCGCACTCATCAGGCTGCTGTTGGAGTGCTGCTGATGCCTGGGTCAGGAATTTGTGAATTACCAGGACGGTGGGTGGCCTTTTGTGTCCCTTCCTCAATGGATCCATAGAAGGTCTTGGTTCAGCATTTGCTGTGGCCTCCAAGTTGACACTTACATGTGCATGAAAATGAAAAGAGCAATGTGAATTAACTATAGGTGATATGTGTTATATGATTGCTATCATACTGTCCTTTTCAGTTCCCCACAGATTCTGAAGAGTGGAAAACCATCGGAAAACCGTTCCATGACATCTGGAACTTCCCCAACTGTGGAGGAGCTATATGGGTAACATGTCCACATAATACCCCCTGGAAACCCAGGCTCATAATACTACAACTACAAAGGCTACTTCAGCATCATTTTGTTTGCAGTTGTAAATGCCAAGTATGAGTTTATTTATGTTGACATTGGCCGTAATACACGATGGAGAGGTCATGGAGTGGACAGAGTTCAATGCACGCCTTCTGAATGGGTCATTGAACCTCCCATCAAACGATAAAACCATAGAGGGTCTCAACCATGTGTTCTTGGCTGATGATGCATTTGCCCTTGGGGAACACATCCTCACACCATTCCCACAAAGAGGTCTGTCTCCGGAGCAATGCATCTTCAACTATTGCCTATTCCGGTGCAGGATCCTACATACTGCAATAAATCTGTCCCTTGCCAAAATAGACATCATTGTGTACTGCTGTTGTACTCTACACAATTACTTGAGACAGCAAACCACATCCTACATGCCATTCAACCTCATGGACAACGAGGACCGTGTGAGTGGGATCATGCAGCCAATGGGAATGGAGGAACGACAGTGCTGCCCTTGATAGCTTAGGAGCCATGCATCCTCGCTTGGCAACGACAGCAGCACGACAAAACAACCCGCAATACAAAACAGCCAGCAATACATGGACTACTTCATGGGACGTGGTGCTGTTGAATTGGAAAGCAGGATATAGCGTGCCTTGTCATGTTGGAGAACAGTATCTACTATATCACCTTACCAGAAACACATACAACATGTAGACATATCCCAGTATATGTAGTTGTATATATGCACCTATTAACACGTGTCCTTCACGAGCATGTCACATGTCTTTGCAACATGACCTATGTATATATATATGGCTTGTGTATAATAAAACTTTGCTTGGGCACAAACACCTCGCCTGAGTACCGGGTGCGATGTCTTGAGAGCATTCCTCACTGTGGAATGAGGATGGACCAGGGGCCTGAGAGGGTGCCAGCTGTAGTGTATTCGTGGACTAGCAGGTTTCGTCCTAGTCGTCCAGGAAACGGAGGCTGTCATAGTCCTCCGCTGCAGCCCCTGACTTCAGCTAGGAGCGCACCTTGTTCTACTCCTTCCTGAATACGGTGCAGAGGTTAGCTATCTTCTGTTTGACATAACTGATGTCAGCCCTGGAATTGACTGCCTTGTCCCACATGTGGCCTGTCTTGACCACGCCCTTTTATACAGGTCCCAGTGCCTCCACATCCAAACAGCAGGCCTCAAAGCCCAGAGGAAGATCTGGTAGGAAAGGCAGCTCCACTGCCATGTCACTGAAATAACGGATCATGGGCAAGTAACATGTTGACCATTTGGCCGGGTTGCCACTCTGCTTGACATCTGACACGTTTACATTGTTAGGATAGGCTATGAGAAATCGGTTGGCAAGGGGATCAACTCAGGATTCTAGCTCCAGTTCTGCACAAACATATTCCTAGTTCTGGATCATGGAAAGGAGGCATGGAATATGTCGAACCATCTTTATTCATGCTTGCATTTCATGGGAGAAACATGTAGACAAGATCAGCATGGCTAAACTACTGGTACATGACATTCACAGTACACAGAGGGGGATGCTTGGGAACGATTCAACATTCGTTCTTCTTCCATTCTCTTACATTTGGCATATGTGCTGTGTGGTTTGTGAGATTTTGGACAACGACAACACCACTGATTCAACGATTTTTGGTTCGAATAAGAAAAGTTTTACAACCTGACTGATCGAGAAAAATTCGGCCAGGAATACAGTAAATAAAATCGTTGGGTTCCCATCAACAGTTCGATTGTGGAAAGACCATTTGTGGACGATTTTCAAGCGAAAATGTATTGCTCTTTTATACAGCAGCCAGACTTGCTCAACTATCCTCCATATACTTTCCAAACTACCAACCTGATTGGCCTTGGAGGCGGCTTCGGTGTCTGGTTCACCAGTAGACGTACTTATGTGGACGACCCCTAGGCGTTGCTCAGTAGTCCTCGCACCGACCCTGTCCTTCTCCTTGGCCTTATGCGACCATTGCTGAGGGTTTTATACACAGTCTGGCCCAGAGGCGTAACTAGAAACCTCAGGGCTCAGAAGCAGCTAATGGCACCCCAGTCGTGCCAGGCAAATTGCGCAGTTTACACCCGCGATACCGCCCGTGCATTTGAACACGATCATGGCTAAAAAAAAGCTGTGCTTCGTGTGTCACAAAAACAGGTACATGTGCCTTTTTTTTAGTGATTGCCGCGCAGATGTAACCCATTGAAATCAATAGGGCCGCGCGGCAACCGCTGTATGCAATTGTGCACGATATCTGAACCTAGCCTATTTCTTTTTTTGTGTATAATCAATATGTATTCAGTTTTGAATCAATAAAAATAAACACTAATACAAACAGTGCATGGTATATGGTGTTCATTTGTCACAGGGTCAGTTTGCAAACACAATAAAAAAAAAAAGTATAATTGAAAATGTGTAACATATATAGATCAGATATATGGACAGGTGGAGAAGTAGAGTCTATACAAGTTGTACACATGTCCAGGGCTAAGAAAATAAAGGACTCCACTCCTGATACAGCAAGCATACAGAACGTTTTCCTAAGCTTATTCTTTTACAGGCTGGCCAGCTTATAACAATTTTTAGGTGTTGTGGCAGTGCATGGCAATGCCACGATGTAGTATGGGAACTTTGGCGCCTAGGACTCTCAGCCAGAGGGGCTGAGCGGTTCCACAATGTGAATACCTTTGGAGAGGAGGAACTGGCTGCTCAGTACCTTCCAGGTTTTCCACACTATAGTGGGATGGGATCTCCAGTCCTGGGGCCAGGTGTTGCCAGTGGCCAGGTTGGACTGAACAGGTGGCTGAGAGCAGCCTTATTAGGAAGCCAGCCCCGTGCTTTAGAGGAGAGTTGTGGGTGTGCAGGAGGCACACGGCTACAGGCAGACACTGCTGCGTGCGTGAGCACATGTGACACAGCCAGGAAGGCTGGAGAGGTCCAGAGGGTCGGTGACCCTGAGATCCCTGTCGGGGGGACAGTGACCCGCGAGGGTGAATACCAAAAGTCTTGGAGCTGAGGGAAGCTGCTGAGGACGGTATATCCAGGGAAAGTCCTGGGACTATAACACAGGGAGTGTATGGGACAGCCAGATGTTGGTGAGCCCAAAACATGATGTATTAATGAGAGTCCAATGAACTGTTCTGCTTCATTTATGCTGAAGAAAAGCAAGTTATGTGGTGACGTTCATGGACTGTTGAACTTTTGAGGAATAAAGACTGTCCTTTTATGTTAAAGTCGGCTTCAGGAGTGGTCACTTAGCGCTTACCATTGTGCTATATTCCCCAAACTATCACAATTGGTGTTTGAATGCGGGCAGCCAGCACTATCTGTCGCAGAGGCCATTCTGATTGCAAAGACCTGACTTAAAGGAACAGAGTGTGTAGAGACTGGAGTCTCTGAAAGAAGTTCTTGTGAACTGTGTTTACTGTGAGTGAGACAGCAAAGATTACATTCTGTGTGAAGCAGGTGAGCCAAGGCCTGCAGGACAAGGAAAAATTCTACGGCTGGGTTCACACCTAGGCGTATTGAATATGCGTGTTTGCTGCGCGTTTCGCGTCCTGCGTTTTTACAGCGATTCCCGGTAAAAAAAACACGCGACAAACGCCCGTTTCCGAGGGCTACTTGGCTGCATCCCAATGGAAACGCGAGACCAAAATGCCCCAAAGAAGTACATGTACTTCTTTGGGCGTAGGCCGTTTTGTATCGCGTTCGGACGGGTGGAAATGCGGCAAGGTGTGAACCATACCCATAGAAAACAATGGGATTTAGATGTTTAAGCGTTTTGTAGAGCGTTCGTCGAGCGTTGAACGCGCTACAAAACGTTCAGGTGTGAACCAGGCCTTAAAGAGACAGTGCTATATTTTTTTTTCTGTTGACTGCAGTGTGCAAAGCTGCTGTGGATTGCACCTATCGATTATCTGCCAGTATGGGGCGATCGAAAAGAAATGACCGTTACGCAAAAATGCTCGCAGAAGCATGGTGGCTGGAAGGCATAACGCCGTATGTGGAGGCTGCACCAGTGACAGCGAAAGATTTGCCAGTTTTTGAGTTCGCTGTGTACTGCTACAAGCAACATGTGGCCGCATTGACCCCAGCTTCTACAGTGGTCAAAAGAGCCTGGTGGTTAACACCTGTGGAAGCTGAACAGAGGTCCAGCAGGTGTGCGGTGGTCGGTAGCAACGTCAGTGAACGCAGGGTTGCTGACCGCATGCCATGGAGTTCGTCTGCAGAGGAGTGGAGCCAAGCAAAGGTGCCTGGAGAGAGAATCCAGCGTGGCCCGGAGGGACTGCGAGTGACCAGAGGGAGAGTGCCGTCTCCCGTAGCAACCAGAGAGAAAGTGTTATCAGGAAAGAGAAACCTAACTGACAGCGAAGCCCAGCGGAATCTGAGTAAGCTTCAGCATGCCTGGAAAGAGATGCAGAAAAATCTTTTGGGTGAAAATCGCCCTGCACCTTGCACAGTGTGTGGTCTGTGGGGGCATAGCATGGCATCATGCCCTGAGATGTGGGGTCCACCACAACCTTCACCGTGTTTTGGATGTGGTCAACTGGACCATAAGTCTGCAACATACCCTGTGCTCTGGGGTACCCCTGGAGGTACTGGTGGGCAGGAGACCAAACCCACCAGTCTAAGCCATGAGGCTAATGTGCGTACAGTTGTTCATAGCAACGCAGGGGAGAGTTCCTTGGAGCCCACAGGGGGTGCCAAAGATGAGTGGACAATGTCAACACGGAACCAGCGCTCTCAAATGAAGTTAACCACGGTGCCTGAGAGGGGTGGTAAGACTGACTTTGGTGGAACTGTTTGTCCTGTAGTAAAAAGGAATGACCTGTAGCTTTGGGGGTAAGATGGGAGTAACGCCAGTAGAGCAGCCCAGACATTTTATGAGAGACTTGCCTTTGCTCAGTATACCGGAATATGAAGAGGCAAGAGTATGTGGAGAGTCAAGAGCTAAAAATGCTTGTGATAATGTTGATGTAACAACTGTCAAAAATGCATGTCGGGATGAAAATGCGTTGTTTGCAACCAGGGTGGGTGCAACAGAAATATCCTCGGAAATCTCGGAAGGGCTCAAGAGCGTGGAGCCAGAGATTCCCCAGGGTAATTGTGGTGGCGGTATGACGGGTCACAGGCAAGTGTTGATGCCAGGGTTAATTGCAGAGCTGACGGCTCAAAATGTGGATTATTCGATAATGCCATTGATTTATAGTTGAAGGTACACAGTTTACTAATGAACTTGCTGGAAAGTGTACTCAGGTTAATGTTCAGCTGGGTGATGTAGTGCCACCAGCCCAGAATAGTGCAAATGTGGTAAAACGGCAGGGTGTGTATGAACACAAGGACACCCCATCGGTTATGGTAACTGAGGTAATCATGCTTACCACGCAGCCTTTGGTGTCTCCTTGGAGGGAGCTATTGGAACGATGATACCTTTGATGGGAGCCCAGACAGCGTAGACTGGGATCAGTTGCTCAAATGTTTGTTGCCTCTAGGGGGAGATGTATTGTCTAAAACCCCAGAGATAAATAACCATGAGGTATTGCTAACCAAAATGGAAACAGATGAAAATGATGTACTGATGGTAAATGATGAACCTGTGTTAGATGGTGATGGGACGCACAATATTTCTGCTGTGCCAGAAGGGTTGGCTGCTAATCAGCTGCTAGAAGAGGGTGCGAATCCTGTGTCGGCTGCTATGATTCACCAGGTGGATGGGCCAAGTAAAAGTAAGGATGCAGCAGAAATTTTGTCCGAAACCCAGGACAGGGTTAAAGTTGATTTTGGTGGCCCTAAGGACCGACAGCCATTGGTGCAGTTGCCAGTAGAAATGGGGAACTATGAAGTTGCCGGAGAAGAGGAACACTCCCAGGGGTGTGGTTCCTCTACAGATACTGTGCTGTCCTACGGTGACATTGCTAATGGTAACAGTGGTGAAACCTATAATGAAATTAAAAATTGTAAGAGTCTGGTTCCGACTTCCGGTTCCGGCGCCTAATGGGATAAGCTGTGTCCCGCTCCGCTCCGCTCCGTCCCGCGGACAACCACAAACCGACTAACCCCCGCTAATGACCGGCGATTAATCACCGGACGACTCACCATTTGTCTACCCGGGCTATGGACAGATTCTTGTCGCGCCCACTTCTCCCCTCTCTGGCAGCAGACACTGATCCGGCCAAGATGGCGGACCCGGGCAGTGAACAGCCCATGCAGCTCACGGATCCTGCTGGTGAGTCATCGGCTACAATGCCCACAACATCTGTAGATTACCAGGCACTAGCCTCATCTATGGCTTCTTTTCTGAAGGCAGACATAACTTCCACCATCACCGATGTCATTACACAGCACCTGGGCCCTATAAATGCAGCACTAGAATCACATGGGAAACGGCTGGAGGCAGCTGAAAATAGAATAAGTGAGGTAGAAGATCGAGTCCACTCCCTACATATAAACAACGGTCGCGCGACTGAATCTGTTCAAATGCTTCTGGATAAAATAGATGATCTAGAGAACAGATCACGCCGCAACAACCTGCGCATAGTGGGCCTCCCTGAAGCGGTGCCTCCAAAAGATCTGATTCACTTCTGCTCCGCTGTAATCCCAAGGGCTCTGGGCTTCTCCACTCCATGCAAGGTGGAACGCGCCCACAGGCTAGGCCCCCCAATGATCACCAGAAACCGTGACCGGTTATCGTCCGCTACCTGGACTTTGCAGACAGACACCAGATACTGCAGGCCTAAAGGAACCAAAATCACCTGATTGCTGAGGGCCACAAGTTACTCCTCTTTGCGGACTATTCCGTGACACTTACGAAACAGCGAAAAGCTTTTTCTGACGCATGCTGCCTTCTAGTCGACAACCGCATCAAATTTGCCTTGGCGTACCCTGCTGTATTACGCATCACTGCCTCTGATGGGCGCACAGAGTCTTTCACCTCAGCTGAAGAGGCGCATAAATATGCAAGATCCCTTTCAGTCCTGGCCTCCTCCTCACCAAGCAAGAGACCACCTCGAAAGAAGAGGACCTGATCAGTTACGGCTCACCACCCCGAATTGACCCCTATACGGTCACCCACTGAGCCTACACATGGTTTTCTCGCTTGTCAAACGACGGACTGTCTATATGCCAGTCAGACTGGCTGGAAGCTGTAGACCAGTTATTGCCCTATTGAAGTTGGTCCACTAGATCTCTCGCCCAGGGACAGAGTGAGCATGCTAGCATTTCCGATCTCCACCACACGGTTATGTTACTGACACAGTGCAACACGCTTTTTTTTTACATTCTCTGTTATCTTGTACTAGGCGGGTTGCGTATCTGCCTCGGCGGATCTTGGCCCGCATCTGACAAGTTCCCTGTTGGGAAAAAAGGAAGTTGAATGCAAATGGCTTTCTCCTTCCAGAGTATCTACAAGATACTAGTTAATTTTCCTATTTTTGTTGTTCCTTTATCCCCTTATGGTCGTTTTTACTACAATGGGAGGATTAACACGGGCCCCCCTACCCGGATCGTGATGTGCACAAGGTCCTGATGTTCAACCCTACTACCCTCTGTGGGTCAGCCTGGACGTGGAGTGACAGGAGTACTGGGACACCTGCTGACTCCACCCTTTTAATCTTCTTCATCTCCTCTATATTGATTCTACATCCTACCATCGCCCTATGGGAACCCCCTTGAAGGTAGTGATGTGGAACGTCAAAGGTCTTCGTTCCCCACAGAAGCGGACGCAAGTTCTCCGTCACCTTAAGAAACTTGGTGCAGGCGTGACTTTCCTCCAGGAGACGCACCTGCAAGCTCCTGATTTCTTTCGCATGAAACGCCTTTGGGTTGGCACGGTGCTGGGAGCTCACTCAAAAGGTTGCACTGCTGGTGTCCTCACTCTGATTAGGAAGTCCCCACGACACTCCGTTTCCGACCATGACGCTAATCAACGGGAAGGCAGATGGTCTCGTGTCACACTTCACATCGGCTCAGGTAATATTGACATCTGGAATGTTTATGCCCCCAATGCTGACAACCAGTCATTCTGTAACCAACTGCTCACCTCTGTCTCCAGTCTTCCGTCCACAAGCAGGGTCTTTATTGCCGGGGACTTTAATGCTGTTCCATCGCACAGAACTGGTGAATCCAGAACACCCCGTGGCCCCCCTAGCTCACAGGACAGACAACTTGGTAATTTGTTACAAGCGAGTGGTTTGGTGGACGCATGGAGGTTTCTCCACCCTCTGGACAGGGACTTTACTTTTTACTCACATGTACACCATGTCATGTCCCGTATCGATCTTTTCTTGGTGTCGCCTAACATTTTGTACAACGTTCAATCAGCCACGATTGAGTCTATGCTAATTTCTGACCATTCATCTGTCTCTCTCACCCTGCGCAACCTGGAGGTTCCATCCAGACCTATCGCATGGCGTTTCCCTGCATACCTAATCCGTGATGACACCTTCAAAGAGCATCTCAAATCCTGGTGGCTCGAGTATCTAGAGTGTAATTTCACCCACCTCTCTGAACCAGTTCTATTCTGGGAGGCTGCTAAAGCTGTTTTACGCGGTAAGATCCTGGCGTATGTGACTAGAAGCAAAAGCCACACCAGACAACAATATACTGCGGCTGGTTCCCTAGCCAGAGAAGCCTATGTTTCTTATAAGCTGTCTCTGAACCCGGACAATAGGCTTTGCTGGCTACAGGCCAAGCAGCAGTGTGACCATTGGCTCCTACAATACGATCAACAGATACGCTCTGTCAAGGAGGCTGAATTGTTTAAATGTGGGAATAAGGCTGGACGGCTCTTGGCGAACTTGGTCAGGGGCACTACTCCCACATCTCACATACTTCGTCTAGCAGACGGGGATGGCATTATTCATACTGATCCTGAGAAGATATCCGATATCTTTAGCACATATTATCAGGCTCTTTACAGTGCCAGCCCAGATAATGTGCCCTGTGAGGACTTCTTCCTGGAGTCGATTAATCTGCTGTCCCTCTCAGCTGAAGATGTGCAGATGCTCAACTCCGATATCACTATGCCGGAGCTACTAGGAGTCATTAAAAACACGCCCCTGTCCAAGGCGCCGGGACCTGATGGCCTGTCCTCCGAATTCTTTAAAATTCTAGCTGAAGATATCCAGCCTCACTTACTAGCCCTGTACAACCACATTTTACACGCTAAGCAATACCCCCCAACTTTTAACGATGCCTATATACGTCTCCTCCCGAAAAAGGGGAAGGACCCGTTACTGCCAGGATCTTACCGTCCGATTTCATTGTTGAACCAAGATGCAAAATATCTGTCTAAGATTATGGCTAACAGATTGTCTTCCCTCCTACCTAAACTTATTTCCCCTAATCAGGCTGGATTCGTGACAGGCCGCTCGGCCACAATGAACATTCGCAAAATATTGCTTGCTTTGGAGCATGTTTGTCTTTCTGATCCGACGCCTTCCCCTCGTCCAATAGCTTTGTTGTCATTGGACGCGGAGAAGGCCTTTGATAACGTGAATTGGCACTGGCTCCGCACTGTATTGCAGCGCATGGGTATTTCTGGCAGGTTTCTACACTTTATTTCCACTATGTACTCCTCCCCCAAGGCTCAGATTTACACCTCCACACACCTTTCCTCCCCTTTCCCTTTATTCAAAGGTACACGACAGGGCTGCCCATTGTCCCCTCTGTTATTTAATATAGCCATCGAACCGCTCTCCCTTTCCTTCTCTTCCCCCCCACTTATTTAGCGGTTTTAACGTGGGAGCCACAGAGGTCAAGTCCATGCTGTTTGCTGATGACATATCATTGCTCTTGTCTGATCCACAAAAACAAATACCAACCCTGATTAAACACATCCAATTCTTTGGCACTTTTTCGGGCCTGAAAATAAACTTTGACAAGAGCGAAGTTCTATTTCTCTCACAAAAGGCGGAGCGGCACTTGTCCTCCTGAGCTCCACAATCTAAACTACAGGTTAGGTCCCACTCCCTTACATACTTAGGTATCCACATCCCCCGCTCTCTCACCGAACTATATGCCCTAAACTATACCCCTATCATCACGAAAATACTACACGAACTGAGCTTGTGGCAATCTCTCCCGATCTCCATGCTGGGTAGATGCCACTTGATCAGGATGATTAGTTTTGCCCGGCTTCTTTACCCCCTTCAGACTTTATCCCTCCTCCTCCAAACACAAAGATGTACAGCTACTGAATAAAGCCTTCTCACAATTTATTTGGAGAGGCAAATGGTCCCGGTTTGCTCTCAAAAAATTACAACTACCTAGGTCAGAGCTAGGGGCCAATTTGCCAGATCTTCGGCTGTACAACCTAGCTAGTAATTTTCGGTACGCTAGAGACTGGATAAACGGCACCTCTTATTACTCCAACACAGAGCTGGAATCGCAAGTGGTATCCCCCTGGTCCCTTGCAGGCATTCTCCTTCCTGAGAGACACGGTTATCACCTGGCGAGAGGTGAGGAAGCTTGTAGGCCTCCACGGCACGATTTCCCCTTGGATGCCTATAACCTCTTCTCTAATCTTCCCCCAAGGACGCGAATCTCAGGCATTTAAGCTGTGGGAGTCCAAAGGCATTCATAACCTACGGCCCTTGTTGTCCCCACAGGGACGTTGCTTGCACCTAACAGAACTATCCCACCTTTTTAACATACCATCACTTCCTACAACACCGCCAAATCTCCGGCTTCATCAAAACCCACTTACCCCCACCTCCCGACATGACCTCCGCCAGGACATTCTCCCGCATGCTAGACACCTCCCCATCCAAGCTATCCCTATCCGGCCTACATGTACTTCTGAGAGATCGTGATCTACGGGCACAGAAATCCCTCCCCAACTTTGTCCGCCACTGGGCCATGCTGACGGAACAAACCACACACGACACATATGACATCATCCTCCGTGGCTGGCTAAACGCGTGCAAATCAGTTGTCTGTGAAACATGGCGAGAACTACAATTTAAATTGATTCACAGGGCTTATTATGCGTTCAACTTCACTCCCATATCCCCGCCTGCTGACTGGCTCTTGCAATGCCCCAAATGTTCTTTCCCTCGGCCCGATCTAACACATCTAGGTACTTACCTACATGCAGTCTCTGACCGGTGTGACCAGGGAACCTCACCCTACTCTATGCCTACTTCAAGACCCACCTCAGCAAACGCAACCTCGCCCAAATCCCCTGTCCTCCTGGGAGCATCTATGTCTTTTAGCATCCAAAAAGATTATCCTGACTAAGTGGCTCGCTGCAGTTGCCCCAACAGTGTCGGATGTAAGAGCTATCCTTTTCAAGCTTATGCTCCTGGAAAAACTAGACACTAAATTCAATTCCAGTCGGACCAACAAATTCTTTCAAAATTTGAAGGCATATCTCGCAACAGAACTGACCTTAGCGCAACTCAAAGATGTTATGGCCACTTTCCAATACTTGCACTGGTACCTCATGGCTAAACAAATTCTTTGGCACTTTTTCGGGCCTGAAAATAAACTTTGACAAGAGCGAAGTTCTATTTCTCTCACAAAAGGCGGAGCGGCACTTGTCCTCCTGAGCTCCACAATCTAAACTACAGGTTAGGTCCCACTCCCTTACATACTTAGGTATCCACATCCCCCGCTCTCTCACCGAACTATATGCCCTAAACTATACCCCTATCATCACGAAAATACTACACGAACTGAGCTTGTGGCAATCTCTCCCGATCTCCATGCTGGGTAGATGCCACTTGATCAGGATGATTAGTTTTGCCCGGCTTCTTTACCCCCTTCAGACTTTATCCCTCCTCCTCCAAACACAAAGATGTACAGCTACTGAATAAAGCCTTCTCACAATTTATTTGGAGAGGCAAATGGTCCCGGTTTGCTCTCAAAAAATTACAACTACCTAGGTCAGAGCTAGGGGCCAATTTGCCAGATCTTCGGCTGTACAACCTAGCTAGTAATTTTCGGTACGCCAGAGACTGGATAAACGGCACCTCTTATTACTCCAATACAGAGCTGGAATCGCAAGTGGTATCCCCCTGGTCCCTTGCAGGCATTCTCCTTCCTGAGAGACACGGTTATCACCTGGCGAGAGGTGAGGAAGCTTGTAGGCCTCCACGGCACGATTTCCCCTTGGATGCCTATAACCTCTTCTCTAATCTTCCCCCAAGGACGCGAATCTCAGGCATTTAAGCTGTGGGAGTCCAAAGGCATTCATAACCTACGGCCCTTGTTGTCCCCACAGGGACGTTGCTTGCACCTAACAGAACTATCCCACCTTTTCAACATACCATCACTTCCTACAACACCGCCAAATCTCCGGCTTCATCAAAACCCACTTACCCCCACCTCCCGACATGACCTCCGCCAGGACATTCTCCCGCATGCTAGACACCTCCCCATCCAAGCTATCCCTATCCGGCCTACATGTACTTCTGAGAGATCGTGATCTACGGGCACAGAAATCCCTCCCCAACTTTGTCCGCCACTGGGCCATGCTGACGGAACAAACCACACACGACACATATGACATCATCCTCCGTGGCTGGCTAAACGCGTGCAAATCAGTTGTCTGTGAAACATGGCGAGAACTACAATTTAAATTGATTCACAGGGCTTATTATGCGTTCAACTTCACTCCCATATCCCCGCCTGCTGACTGGCTCTTGCAATGCCCCAAATGTTCTTTCCCTCGGCCCGATCTAACACATCTAGGTACTTACCTACATGCAGTCTCTGACCGGTGTGACCAGGGAACCTCACCCTACTCTATGCCTACTTCAAGACCCACCTCAGCAAACGCAACCTCGCCCAAATCCCCTGTCCTCCTGGGAGCATCTATGTCTTTTAGCATCCAAAAAGATTATCCTGACTAAGTGGCTCGCTGCAGTTGCCCCAACAGTGTCGGATGTAAGAGCTATCCTTTTCAAGCTTATGCTCCTGGAAAAACTAGACACTAAATTCAATTCCAGTCGGACCAACAAATTCTTTCAAAATTTGAAGGCATATCTCGCAACAGAACTGACCTTAGCGCAACTCAAAGATGTTATGGCCACTTTCCAATACTTGCACTGGTACCTCATGGCTAAACTTGATGGCTCCCTAGGAGCACTAGACGTCCTATGACAAGTCCCATATCCTAGATATGCCACCCTGGAAGGGACGCCTGTCGCTGGCTCCACACCTAACCGGAAGCATCGCACCGATGACCTGATAAATCTTAACCCCTACACTATAGACCTTTGACACCTTCTCGCATGTATTTTGCTGATGTAAGTGATTATACATTTCTGCGCGACTGGCTTTTATGCTAGTTGCTTATGTTGATGTGTTCACGTTTATGACCTTCACTTTATGGATGTAACAAGTTGCAATCCTGTATTGTATTCATAAAAACAAATTCTCTAATAAAAATGTATATGCTTAAAAAAAAAAGTCTGGTTCCTACCACTAATCACATAAATGCTGTATTATTGGAACATGAGGTATCTCTGTTAGACTGTGGAGTGGTGAACATATCCGCTGGCCTAGACAGGGGGGCTGCTGAACACTTTTTGGACCAGGGGGCGTGTGTTGCGTAGCAGGTTTCCCTCTAGAGTCGGAAGTGCTGAGACAGAAAAGAAGGCCAGTGGAAATGTCATCTGTAACCCAGGGAGGGGTTAAAAAGGATATGGGGAAAATGCTAGAAGGTACTGATGTAATGGCAATGATGAATGTGATTCATGTACAAACTGACAAATGTGTTACTATGATAAAGCAAGAGGGGTTGGTTGCTGGGAGCAACAACACAAACACTGAATAGGTCAGTAATGAGAGAGTGGTGATCAGAAAATTCCCTACTGAAGAGGACTTGAGTCTTGAATGGTGTGAGGTGACCGAATGGGTCAATGGGAAGACTGCTAGTGTCCCCAAAGTGATTGACTGGGTTAGCGTAACAGACTGCCAGGAGTTGGGTAGTGACAGTCCCCATAGTGGTGACAGTAGAGAGACTGGTACCTGGGTGACTTCCACTGTCTCGGTAGAGACCGATAAAGGCTATGTAAAAAAGAGCAAGGATGTGGGCCTGAGGAAAGTACGATTTTAATGGGTGGAAACACACACGTAAAAAGATCGTATTGGGTCCACTTAGTACCTCCAATAGTGTAGTGGAGTTGGGATTCCCCTTTATGGATAACGGACTGTTTGGCAAGACCAGAGACAAAAGGGAAAAGTTTTTGAAAGGTGTCAGATGGTCAGACGGTTTTTGTCTGTGTGTCCGCTCCTCCGGATGCGAACAAAGGGGGGGGGGGGAGAGGTGGGAGGGGGTGACTTTATGGATAACGGACTGTTTGGCAAGACCAGAGACAAAAGGGAAAAGTTTTTGAAAGGTGTCAGATGGTCAGACGGTTTTTGTCTGTGTGTCCGCTCCTCCGGATGCGGACAAAGGGGGGGGGGGATATGTGGCAGTGCATGGCAATGCCACGATGTAGTATGGGAACTTTGGCACCTAGGACTCTCAGCCCGAGGGTCTGAGCGGTTCCACAATGTGAATACCTTTTGGAGAGGAGGAACTGGCTGCTCAGTACCTTCCAGGTTTTCCAGACTATAGTGGGATGGGATCTCCAGTCCTGGGGCCAGGTGTTTCCAGTGGCCAGGTTGGGCTGAACAGTGGCTGAGAGCAGCCTTATTAGGAAGCCAGCCCCGTGCTTTAGAGGAGAGCTGTGGGTGTGCAAGAGGCACACGGCTACAGGCAGACACTGCTGCGTGCGTGAGCACAGGTGACACAGCCAGGAAGGCTGGAGAGGTCCAGAGGGTCGGTGACCCTGAGATCCCTGTCGGGGAGACAGAGAGGGACAGTGACCCACGAGGGTGAATACCAAAAGTCTTGGAGCTGAGGGAAGCTGCTGAGGACGGTATATCCAGGGAAAGGCCTGGGACGATAACACAGGGAGTGTATGGGACAGCCAGATGTCGGTGAGCCCAAAACATGATGTGTTAATGAGAGTCCAATGAACTGTTCTGCTTCGTTTATGCTGAAGAAAAGCAAGTTATGTTGTGACGTTCATGGACTGTTGAACTTTTGATGAATAAAGACTGTCCTTTTATGTAAAAGTCGGCTTCAGGAGTGGTCACTTAGCGCTTACCATTGTGCTATATTCCCCAAACTATCACAGCAGGGACAGGGTCCCTTTAATGGAACAAAAGCAGAGACATATATATGCAGCATGTACATACAAAAGATGCAGTACTGGGTATATACATATCTGCTGTCAGCCTTTCACAAACAAAGAACAAAACAGCAAAATACAGTTTCTGCTTTTTTTTAGTAATGCACCAATACCAGTTTTTCAGTATCAAGTAACGATATTTTTTTATCGGTACTCGCCGATACCATCGCCGTGTGCCCCGATTTATCAGGAAGCCAGGCGGCGGATCATGACCCGCCGCCCGGCTTCCTGATTGTCTGGGAAGCCGGTGTTCTGTCAAAAGAACACCGGCTTCACTTCCCGAGGCTGCTTGACTTCTTGACCAATCAGGAAGACAGGCGCAGACTCATGAGGTGCCGTCCTGCTTCCTGATTGGTCAGGAAGCCAGGCTGCTTAGCAACAAGTGAAGCCAGCTTTCTAGCAAATCAGGAAGCCGGAAGGCTGGTCATAACCTGCCTTGCTTCCTGATTGGAAAGGAAGCCGGCTCCATGCTCCCTCGGCACTGCCGGTTAGAGGGAGATCTCCCTCTTACCGGAAGATCCGGTTTCGGAGGTAAGTATTGGAGTATTTCGGTGAGAACGAGTACTCGCCCAAATACTCGGTTTCGGCACCAATACCGATACTAGTATTGGTGCATCTCTACTTTTTAGACATTTGAAAATATCGGGACTGTCTTGTAAAAACTGGGACAGCTGACAACTATGAAGAAAAGAAGGCAGGGTCAGGTATCTGGGGAATAAGAGACATGAAGTGTGATTTTTTACATAGGCGATTTCTGTCTGTAAGAATGATGCAAAATTCTATAAGACACAGATCTGAACTTGCACAACAGCATTCCAAAAAGGACTGAAGTTGCCCTGAAAAGAAGTGAAAAAAGGATTGGACCTGCAAGATTTATCCTATTGGTGTGGCTGGCCAACTAGGATGTGAGTCAGTATAGGTCAGTGGTTCTCAACGTGTGTAACCTCAGGACCCAGATTTGTCCTTGGTTTTTAAGTCGCGACCCAACAATAATTTTATTTCTGAAACATTATAATTGATTCCACAAAACAACTTGTGCAGTATTCACCAAGGTATATATATGCACATTTTAAACAGTACAGCTTGTACAGGTCATCAGTTTTCAGTTAACCATGAATTATGACCCTAGAATTTTTGCTCTCACGCCAACGTTTATGGCGATACCTAACGTGGGCTTCCACCATTGTTAACATACACATGCATGCCCCACATGTGCGTGTTTATTCTCATTGAGATGGCAGGGTTGGTTTTCATTTTATTTTTTTTTATATTATTTTTTTTATCACTTTTTAAATAATTTCTGA